>NW_027175909.1:16904317-17059317 GCF_023055335.1 Clinocottus analis
CAGGTTTCTGCATCCTGTTGCGCGTGACATGAAAACAACAACAAGACTGTAAAGAAGCTACCGGCCGTGTCGCCAGCAACCTGCCACCATGTTGTTGTTGTTGTTGTGTTGTTGTTGTTGTGTTGCTGGCTAAATGCAGAGCAGCTTTGGAGGTGTTTCAATGCAAGGAGATGATCTGTTGTTTGTGTCTCTTATCAGCGATCAGCAGCTTTTCTCTCGAGGCTCGAGGAGAATCAGAGAGACAGTCGCCTCTAAAGACCAGCATGCATTGCGGCAGCATCTCGGAGCTTTGTGGCATCAATATAGTCTATTGCAGGTGTCACACTGTGTCCTGTTTTACCAACGTTTTACATTATGGAGATGTCCAAAGGCCTTGTGGGAAATGTAGGCAGGCTTAGACATCTGGAAACAGGATCTACACTCACACAAATGTCACTTTATCGCAGAATAACGGAACAAATAGACGATATTTGGGAAGATTTGACGAGTCAATAGACAGAAAATGAACTACGGTCGATGAAGAGAGATCATCGATCTTTATTTTTAAACCAGCCGTCCGAGCAAATCTCTGGTTAGAGCGTCTCATGAGAGACGATCTGCTTCTGTTTCTCATGTAAACTGAGTGTCTTTGGGTTTTGTGCACTTTAAGACGTCAGCTGGAAAAACATGTTGGACATTTTTCTCGACCAAAACGATGAAGAAGAAAATACTCAAATGAACCGACGATGAGAAGAATCAGGAGTTGCAGCGTTGCTATCTCGACCGAGACTGTTTCCTTAAGTGTGTGTGGGTGTTTATGTTTAAATGTTACAGTCGAGATGCAACGTGTTCCCTGCCTTTATGACATCAGGAGCATATGAAAGTATTTATGGTCGTATTGAGAGCGGCCCACATACTGTATGTGAAGAAAGCTCAAGGTCGCGTCTAGCTGTGTGGTATCGTCTCGCTCTGATGGCGTCTTCAACTGACTCAGGATCAGATGGAGAAAATGTGGTGGATTTAAATCGAGCGTCTGTACGCGAGGCCGCCACCAGAGGGCAGTGTGGCACTGCAGGACCGGCTCAACGTCCTCCATCCTCTGCTGCCTCCTCTTGATCAGCCGGTCACACGAGTCTCTCCCTGATAATACGCACCGGCCATTTGTTCCGTAAAGATCAAAGTTTATTACACCCGGGGATCCGTGCAGATTTTTTACGAGTCCCTTTTGCTCGAAAGATCAAGTCTGAGTGACTCCTCTTCTTCTTCTTCTTCTTCTCTTGTCTTGTCGTCTCGGCCCCGCGGTGCAGCGAGCTCGTGCTAAATCCCCATTAGCTCCCCGCCGTCTCACAACTTTTGCTAATCTCCTCGTCTGCAAAAGCCCCGAAAATCCCACCAATTCTTCTGATTCCAGTTTCATTCTGAGAATAGCAAAGCGTAATGTGTGGGATGAAGAAAGAAAACCCCAACCACATAATTGACGATCCCTTGAATATGCAATGAATGTGTATTTACTGCTACAACCCAAACGTAACCGCCCTGTTGTGTTGTAGGTTTTAAATGCATTAAAGAACCACATGAAATGTGTTTATCGCATCAAAGCCTTTTGACTTTGTCAGGAACCTCTATGACCTCTAACCTTTTATTTATTTATATGATTCTCTTGAGGTTCATTTTACCTTTTTTTTTATTGAAATGGAGGCGTATCCTGTCAAAGAAAAGGCCCTCACCAAAAATATTACAACACACAACAATGTGTTCATGGATAAGGACGCCGAACAAGGTAACCAAGAGATGAATAACAACCGTAAAAGTCGGGTTAAAAGCCGCTGCTACCTACGGTGGGTGTCCCCGCAGTAGCAAGCTAGCGCTGCTGCTAGCTCCCTGCTAGCTGCTGTTTTTATTGTATTTTACAGCTGATTTAAGACATGAGTCAAAACCAAGCCGTGAACACAAGAGATGCTAACAGAAAGCTAACACTAGAGATGCTAACAGAAAGCTAACACTAGAGATGCTAACAGAAAGCTAACACTAGAGATGCTAACAGAAAGCTAACACAAGAGAAAGGTTTGATTGATTACAGGTCAAAATTTTGGACTTTTGTCCGTTTAAGGAATTGGAAATCCTCAGAGGATCTTTTGCCTTTTTGTGTATCTCATCACAGGATGAATGTGTGTGTTGTTGTACTAAAACTCATTTGTTTGTACACTCGTTGAGCTCGCATCAGAACACAAACAACCCAGCCAAACGCTCTGAGAGCGGCGGCACTAAACGGATGTGTGAAGCGGCGTGGGGGCTCAGCGCCGCGGCGTTTGGATTGAGGGTGGACTTCTTAATTACCGCGGCTTTGTTGGCCAACAGCAGGAGCGAACGCCGGCGCGACGCCGCCGAGTATCGATCGGCGCTCTCATTACGCGGCGGGGCCCATTGTGATGCACGGTTATCACTCCGGCTCCCTCGCACGGGTCCATGGAAATGATCATTGATTTTCCTCTCCGCTTCTTTTTTTTCTTCTTCTCTGCAGTCTTGGTGAAATGGCAGCGGCATGCCTATCTCAATCATCTCTGCACTTTGAATGCGTGCACTCCAAGGAGAGCATCTCTCCCGCTCATTAGCGCCATTGATCCTTTCCTTGAGCCCGCGTGTGTGTGTGTGTGTGTGTGTGTGTGTGTGTGTGTGTGTGTGTGAGAGTCTTGAGGTCGAGCTGAACCCTCTCCTGCTGCCCAGCGGAGCCTTTTTTTTAGCTTTTTGAAGCCGCTCTTTTCATGCCGGTACCCGACACATAAAAGCTGCTGACTCGGTGCAATGTGATCAGGGGGGGGGGGGAGGGGGGGATATACAAATACACCTCGTGCCTCTCCCTGTGTTTGTGTGTGAGCGTGTTCAGATTGTACACAATGGATTCACATCTGAGCGCTTCACCCCGCTGACATGAATAATGCAGCACAGACTCACTTTTAACACAACCGTGTGGGTGAAGTATTATTTCTTAAATGTGTTGCAGATCGCTAAATCTGCTGTAGTGGCGTATGTGTTTGTACCCGTGGTGTGTATGTGTGTACTTAATCACCAGGTGCTGCCAACCCCCCCTTGTCTGAACTCTAACACACCGAGGAAGTCCTCCGGGAGCTTTCCTCCAGTATGTTATTCTGGGAAAGGCATGCAAACACAACCAAGTGCACATTCCCAGTCCGCCGCCGCGCTGCTGTCAGCTCGGCCCGCCGCCGCCGCCGCTCTGTCCTTTTGATCCAGCGGGTGATTGACACCGCGGGGAGGGTAATTGCGTGAGTCACCGAGACCTCCGTGGCCCTTTTGAGTGAGCGGTTGGCTCTGCAAAACGCTCGGGTCACGACAGCCCATCTGGCGGCGGATCACACGAGCAGTCAACGCGGCCCTGAGAGACCGACGGGCGCCACGACAAGCCAAAAAACGCCGCCGCCGATGCCGCCGGTCGGTTAGATAGACGCTTTGAGCGCGAGCTCGAAGGCCCCGGAGGCCTCATCAAACGTGCTGCGAGCCGAAGTATCTGTTGCCGCCGCAGCACGTCACAGTTTCACACTTTTATGGACACACGATGCAAAGAGAGCAGCTGGACGACGAGACGACGCCCGCTGTCACTCTTAAAGCGACCGCGCATTCATTCGTGGCGACGTTTACGCGTTTATTTCTACGTCTTCTGCAGCTCATATGAGGAGATGAATACCAGACCCTGTTGTCCCTGATCGCTAACGAGTCCACAACGTCTTGCCTTTACTTATTTTCTGCATAAATAGGATCAAAAGTCAAAAGTCTGAGTGAGATTTCCCCCCAAAAGATGACTCCTCGATCGTTCCCCGAGTGCTTTAGATTGTATTGTTCGCTCCCTCCCCATCACGCCACAGAGAAATACTGCACATGTTTAGAAAGATTATGATCCAAAGCATCCAAATCTGCAATAATAAATGGCAATAAACACAAGCATTGACATGTTAGGAAGCACATTCAGTCCAAAATTGTTTTTTTTAATGTCTCAGCTGTCCCTTGGTCGCAACATGACAAATGTAAACCTGGAAATACACAAAAAAAAAGCACAAAAAAAGAGTCATTTTGCAATCTGGGACCTTACACTGGTCTTGGCGCTTGGCATGATGGGAGGTTTGGTGTACGTTTGGTCTCCGCTGGATGAAAGCGATCATGATCTTCAGGAGCTTAATGGTTTCTTAATGCTGAGGCTGAAATGAAGCGGTTTTGCTTTATGAAGCCTTTTGTAGTCTGGCTCTGGAGGCCGCAGAGCTCCATTAAACCTGTTCCTGCGCTGCCGTTCGCTTCATGTCGCTCTGCCGCCTGACAGAGACACAGTGGGACTTTGCAACCCATCGTGTAAGAAAAGTGCACCTCACTTCCTCCAGATAAAACACTCCATCCTCATTAGAGGAAAGGAAGAAAGAACAGACTCGAGCTGCGAAATCTGGTGACAAAAAACCCAACAAGGGCCACTTTCTTGCTCCTCCAGTCAACACTGTTTATCCTCATATATGAATGTCCTTCAGCTGTCCAGAGAGATGGAGACAAATAGACCCGTTCATGTGTGTTGTCACACTGAGGGACGTCTGTGTGTCACCATTTGATTCACAAGCTTCCTGGATTGTGTCATAATACATCAGGTTGTGTCATGTGATGTTACTTTGTGTCGTTACTTTGCATCGTTACATTGTATCGTTACATTGTGTCGTTACATTGTATCGTTACATTGTATCGTTACTTTGCATCGTTACATTGCGTTGTTACATTGTGTTGTTACGTTGTGTTGTTACTTTGTTATGTTAGGCGGGTGACAAACAAAAAGGCCTCTTTTCGCTCCTCCAGTCAACGCGGTTTATCCTCATATTTCCCATAAACCCACGCAGCAGCGCTCTGGGCAGACGCACCGCGTTGAATGCCCTCGGTCAGCTTTCCAGAGGGATGTACACAAATAGACATACCTGTTCATGAGTGTTGTGTGTCCGTGTTCTCTGTGCTGCGGGCATTTTTCAACCGGCTTGTCTTAGAAAATGTAGAAAAAGATGTAAAGAGAACAATGTCCACGGGTTTTACAGCTTTGTGTGAACTCACCTGTACAGAAAATGCCAAAATGATTGATCCTGATGAGCAATCTCACCGTCATTCAGTCTGAAATAAGCATTGTTCCTGGGAAAAGTGAAGAAGAAACACATTTTCTAATATCAGAAAGACTGAAATGGCCTCACGCCAGTGACTGCAGATTTACATTCACAGTGTATGAATACAAAGACGACTCGAGGGATGTGACTTGTCGGGGTGACGGGCGTTTACACAGTCCTCCAGGATGTGTCAACATGTCAGTCCGCAAGCCCTGAACGCATCGTTCCTGGATACTGATCTGATTTGGAGGCAGCCGAAGACAAATGCGTCCTGGAAACGGAGCGTTTCTCACCGAGCAAACAGATCTTCCCTTCCACAAATATTTTAATCTCTCATAGTGCAGCTTGCCGTCGCCCCTTAGCTTCAAGGTGCCAGCAAGGTTTATGTATTTGTCTAATAGTACACGACACATCTCTATACATTGTGCGAGATATGCCTCCTTCAGTGCTGCGCCTGACGTATGAATATGAAATGACAATAGCAACAACAATACAATATCTACAAGAGGGAAAATATGCACAACACAGATAAGGTGGCATGCGCACAATGAAATATGAAGGTCGTATGTGCACAATGGAATATAGTATAGAAAGAAATATTCAATATGGTGCAAATACCAGGATGCAGGGGAATAGCTCCCATGTGCTTGGCACCTGAAATGTAGGCCTTGTTATTACACACCTCTTTACATAACTCGGGGCGCAGGGCGCCACCACAGCTCCTCGTCTCGTCTCTTGAACCCGGGCGTCTGCTTCTCGCCAGCTTAATTAGACTCTCTCCAAAGTCTCGGAGCGCCGAGCGTCTCCGTGTGTTTGAAGCCTCTTCAGGCGAGACGGTCCGTGTCCTGCGGTGGTTTCTTTGGAGACGAGCGTTAACGTCATCCGAGTCGAGGCGGTGAGGTCGACGCCCGACCGGATCGTCCCCGTGAGCCGGTCCGCGGCAAGCCGGGAGAATGAAAGGAGAGCGAGCGTGGCGTAATCTAGAACATGTTCTTTATTAAAAGTATGACTTTGGAGGGGAGACCAAGGAGTTTCCAAAGCGTTTCCCCGTCCAGGCTATCAAAGGCTTCTTCAAACACAGAAACACCAAAGGGCTCGCTGCTGCACTCACTGTTCCAGCGTGATGGAGAGAGAGGAAGCCGTCGTATGTGAGCTTTCCTCCCTGAATCCAGCTCGTCTCTTCCCTGGCTGCTGCTTCAGGGTTTCCTCTTTTAGGAATTCAGACTTCCTAATTTAATCTCACTAAGGCCTCGAAATCTGAAGGGGAAAAGCATAAAACTGTATGATTCACATTTTATACTCATTAAACCTTCTGAGTGACGGCTGAGTCTCCCCTTTTATTCAGAATGTTCCTGTATTATGTCAAAATACATTTGCTACAGGTTGTGTTGCTACGTTGTGTTGCTACGTTGTGTCGCTACGTTGTAGCGTTACGTTGTAGCGTTACGTTGTAGCGTTACGTTGTAGCGTTACGTTGTAGCGTTACGTTGTAGCGTTACGTTGTGTCTTCATGTTGTGTCCTCACGTTGTGTCTTCACGTTGTAGCTTCAAGTTGTAGCTTCAAGTTGTAGCGTCACGTTGTAGCGTCACGCTGTAGCGTCACGCTGTAGCGTCACGTTGTAGCGTCACGTTGTAGCGTCACGTTGTAGCGTCACGTTGTAGCGTCACGTTGTAGCGTCACGTCGTGTTGTCACGTTGTAGCGTCACGTCGTGTTGTCACGTCGTAGCGTCACGTCTTAGCGTCACGTCTTAGCGTCACGTCTTAGCGTCACGTCGTAGCGTCACGTCGTAGCGTCACGTCGTAGCTTCACGTCGTAGCTTCACGTCGTAGCGTCACTTCGTAGCGTTCCACTGTTGCGCTACAAGGCGTATATGAAACTTGTTTATGAGATGTGTTGTCGGTGGACTTTCACATTTCCCGTTGGCTTGAGGAAACGTACAACACCAAAAGTTCTTTCCTGGCAACTGAGTTGCTACTGGACGTAAAAGTTCCGTTTACCTCCCACGTTGCTGCGCTCTGTTGGCTCTTAATTTATCGCCAAGACCCGGAGCGTTCCCTTCTATGGAGGATATTAAACGAAACACTCACAGAGTCAATGTCACGTTCAAGGTCAGTGGACCAATTCCAAAACCCCTCCTCCGGCTAGCATCCGGAGCTCGAGATGATTTCCGCCCTCAGGGGTCAATCATCTGTCTCGTAGATATGAACTTTGAATAATTGTAACAGAACACTGAATTATCTGGTATTTGTGGGTGGATTTCCCCTTTGACCTCCATGGTTTGGCAGTGAAATCACAGCTCTTCTTCTTCTCCTCCCAGCGGGCCACAGCGAGTGAAGTGAGATGCGTGGGCTGGCTGTGCGTACTGTACGTCCGCTTCGTTGATCATTGACTTTTTCCTCTTAAATAAACAGTCTTTATTGTTTTCTGGACTCTTTTGCAAGAAGGTTTATTTTTTTTACCAGTCGGCTGCCTGAAAAACAAATAACTCCCCATCGGCCGTGGCATTTCCAGATGAATCCGTGTCATTTGATCGCGTTATTAGCCAATTTATTATCATTGATTGAAGGGAATTTGTCCGTTGCATCACGTGTGCGAGCGTTTACTTTTCACTCGCCGTGTTGTTTTGTTTGGAGGATTTATTTCCAGTGAAGTTATTTCCGCGGTTTTGATTCAAAGTCCCCGTTTCCTGAGAAAACCCCGAGCGTCTTCTCAAAGAACCACAAAGGCTTCTTTACAAAAGGCCTTTCCAGACGGACCCGTTCTGCTTGCAACCATTTTGGGTGATTCCATAATTCCTCCTCTTCTTCATTATAGTCCTAAGTGTGTTCCAGGGAATATCTAGCTCTTTGAAATCCTTTTTATATCCCCCTCCTAAGCCGAGCCTTTCAGCCGTAAGCCCTTGAAGACCTTACGTTAGCTCCTGGTCGCTCATGCGTGTCTCTGCACATACATTGCGCAACAAAGGCAACCCACGGGTCAAATCCCTTTTAATTAGAATCACTTCGCTCGATTTCAGGTGAAAAGCATATTAGCCTTGTACACGCTTTGAATGAGATCGCTTAAAGCCGTCGCACAATCAAGGAGTTGTAGTTCCCGTCTGTGTTTTGTCTTGAGTTGCTCTCTCGGCTTTAACAATGAAGATGTGTCCTCGTTGGCGTCGTTATGTGTGTAATATTAAATGAAAAACATGTGCAGGGGTTGTGAAGTGTTTTTCTAACACGAGCATTGTGTTGAAACCGGTTTTGTGTCACTATTTGTGTTTGCCTTGACACTTTAATATCGCCTATTACCGCCTATAAGAAGGAGATTTAAACACTTCTACGTGCGCCGCACGCAATCGTGTGAACTAAAGCCGCCATTTAGCCCCGTTTGGCCCGACGGCTTGGCACTGCGCTGGCTCGGCCCCGACTCCTCCATATTGTTTTCGCGAGCGTCTGTCCTTGTGCGACTTCACTTCCAATCTGCAGCCTTTATTGGATCGTACGGCGCGGCCCATTTTCATATAAAGCGGCGGAGCCGATTTTTATTGACTTATTGCGAGATAAAAAAGCCGCTGTACAACAGCTTCGTCTGTCCCTGGCAGTTAGAAAGAGATGATTTGTCGCGTTAACTCCTACGATGCTCTACATTGCCCCTAAAAAAACACACAAGACGCCGTTCCCCTCGACAATGAGCACTTTGCCGCCTGAACATAAACAACAGTTTTATTGTGTTTTCTAGTCCAGCTTCTAAATCAATGCTTTGTAAATCATCCTTGGGAAGGCGGGCAAACACAAATCCCCGGCGCGTGGCCAACACACGTGTGGACGCGCTGGCACATTAATACAAATGGATAAAAAGAGCGACGGGCACCCGGCAGCCAATAATAATGAGAGGAATCGTGGGAGAAATGAAAAAAAAAGGATCAGCAAAGCAATCCGCCATCTTTTCAACTCAATTCAGAAGTTAAGCCGTCATTAAAGTTTGAACAAAGAAGCGCCGCACTTTCTGAAACCTCACTCCTGCTGAAGCCCACCTCGCTGCCTGTTTGTATTAGTTTCACTTAATGGGTTCGGCGCCTCCAGAGACGGGCCGATCTAAAACCAGCAGCGAGCTGTAGACAACGGAAGGGAAAGTGGGACAGGTGTGCAGGTGCGGCGTCGAAAAAAACAAAACAACCTAGTCGACTCAGCCCCCCCGTCCTTCAGGCTAACCTGGTTTAATGCACGGGCCTGCAGAGCATACAAGTGTGCGTTCTGTTGCGTGTTCTGGCGCCTCAGGGATTCATCTGTGAGCAGCATTAGCTCGTCTTTTCATGATGAAGCGAGTGCGCGTCCTAATGAGCGCACGGCGGCGCCAGAACTCTGGAGTTGAAAGTTATCGGCGACTCCTGAAGTCCTTTCAATTATTATCTTTGAGCTGGTCGATTTTTCCACCCGGCATCAGTCATTTCCTGTATTTATGATCTGCCTCTTTATGCGGCGCAGTTCCCAGAGTTAGTCTGTGAGGCAAACTAAGTGGAGCGTGCGGCGTTTACAACATTAGATGTGTATTATATGTCAGAGCAAGACTGTCATGTTCAATCAAATGAATGCAATGAATCTTCCTCAGGTTTATCTGCTTCGGCTCTCAGACGCTGCTGCAGTAAAATCAGAGGTTTTCTAAAGGGACCCTGGTGCTGTTAAAGCCACTACCAAAAGAAAATTGAATCAAAGGGACGGGTCCATGTAGGAGGACTATTTCTTGGCTCTGCAGTAATTTCCTGGAGTCCGTAGACGACGAAGGTTGAAAGATGAAAGGCCTTGAATGTTCTTGTCATCCATCACTCGGATATTGACCCAACACAAACGGCTTCTGCGGCTTGAACTGCTCTGCAGCCCCGCGAGTCAGTTTGGTCCTTTTTAGACGGGAAATGTCACCAGAGGTGTGTCGCTTTAGCACCGCCGCGATGAGATCCAGTTTGATGTCATTTTCTCCGTTTAAAGCACTTCCTCGTCCCACGTCTGCTTCCACGGTCACAAATCTGCTGTATACACGGCTATGTTTTTTTTTTTTTGACATAATGTAGTTTTACACTGTCGTTCACTCGACGTTTTCCATTTTTTTCCGGCGTGTACACACACAGACGGTGTGTGAAATTGTGTCACTAATTTGCATGCTGACAACGATTTCCAGCGAGATTACACCCGGCTGATTGATGGCCGCGCTGCTGCCCCAGAAACCACCTTGGGCGATGTAATATGACTGTCCCGTTATCAGACACCGAAGCATATTCCTGTAGTTAATCTTTCCCAAATGGGCGTTCGCAGGAGATATCCAGCGTCGACGGGGGCCCCGACTGGTAATGAAAGACGGCCTTTCCTCCTCTTCCCCCCCCAAGTGGAACGACTGGATGCAGCTCGTTTCAAAGCACTGACAATTACAAAAGAGGATGACAGGATTCACTGATGTAGTGCAGGAACTTCCATGTTAGATCTCAGCACTGTTGGCTAAACGACAGCAAATTAGTGCTGTTTTGTAATAGGTAAATTCATTTAATTGATAAATGATAATGTCGCGAGAGGCGCTGTGCAAAAAGACGGCGTGTGTGATCGCTGCAGGCGGACGGAGATGTTGATCGGCGATAACATGGATTACACTCCACATACGAGCCGCCGCGAAGGTATTTTGATGCATCAGAAAATGTTACGAGACCGTTGTTCATCATGACAATGCCCGCATGCAGGCGCTTCTAGGATTTAAAGAAAGGGGAGACTTGTTTGCATGCCACTGAATTTTTTTTCCTGGCCGTGGATATCCTGTTTCAGACAGTTCAATCAGAAAAAGTGTGATTTTTCTCTGTACTTTTACTTGCATTCAGTATACGATAACACAAGAGACAGAAGTTCAAGGTAACAGGGACATTCGACAACACAAATATGAACTTTTCTCAAATAAGAGAAAAGTCATTGTCCTGCTTGTAAAGGAAAGACGGCTAAACTCGCTTTCATATTGGTGTCACTCCCAAAATCCTCACACAATGGACGGAGAACGGACTTGACAGTGTGAACTTTCAGGTTGTTTACTTACAGACTGAATCCAATGCACAGGAGATTTCAGACTATTTAAAGTACAACTGATCAACCATGCACCTAAAGGTGCATCCTATTCACATGCCGCCCCAAAAATAGGCCTAACGACGCCCATGTTCACATGCAACAAAAGAAGGATAAGTGGCCCTGAACGCAACCCCGTCCGACACCTTTTGGATCAACTGGAACCTGGAAAACTGGAGCGTGAATCCCTCGTCCCACTTTTCAAAATCTAGCAGTAACTTAATAATTAACGTCCATGGCTCCATGTTTGTCGTGGCGCCACATGGCCACGGTTTCACTCACACACTTAAAAAATAAAAATACAAAGTCAGTCTCACCAGTTCAGGAAATCGCTGCTGCAAGACGTTCCAGTCGCAGACACGTGCGGAGCGCCGCCACCCACACGGCGCCATCCGTCAACCTTAATGGGTGTTAGCATAACTGAGAAGCCAGCTCCAATACTTTTACAGTCTGTTGACAGTAGGCCGGGGACACGTATGTAAATGTTGATGAAGACTTTAACGGGTCTGCAGGGAGAGGAGTTTCTCTCCGGACTGTTTGTGGAGGAACGAATGCGACCGCGCTTTGTTCCTGGCGCTCCACGGGCTGCAGGTCGTCGGCGTGTCCGGCTAACTCGCCGATCTTTCTTCCAGTCTTGTGACCGGCTGCTCCTTTCCGGGGCCGGGGGAAGCATTTTTTTTTATTATTAACTTACTGCAGAAGTTCGCAGGGTCACGGGTCACCTGAAAACGTCCTGGGAGAGTTCCCGGCTAACGGTGTAGCAGCGATCTGTCTCCTTTCATTATTAAGTTTACTCTCCGGCGAACCCGTCGGCCCAGCGTTAGTCTTCATCCCCGGCAGCCAAACAGGGTTACGCTACAAGAGAAATAACAGTCTGGTCGTGCATTTTCTTCCCTTATCGCGCTCTAATAGAGTGCTGCCGGGATGAAGTCTTTTTGTAGGCCAACCTGGCATTTAGCTTCCTCCTGCTTCCCTCAACGAAAAGCCAGTGGGAGTTTGGATTATTGCAGAAAATAAGCTCTGTGGTAAACAAACGTTTATGATACTTACACAGCGAGATAATCCTAACGCATGAACAGCACCTTTATGGGTTTTGATGAGGGTTCATGACAACCAAGACACTTCTGTCTTTAATTTGTTTACTTTCTGTTTTATATCATTGAACAAAGCTTTCTCTTTATCGCCAAAATCATATAAAAATTAAAAAACATTAACTTTGTGTCCCCGTTTAGGGACTCATGCATATATGACCATGACTTTACAGGGGTTTAATTGTAAAATGTGTCATTTGCAGACATAAAAAAAACAAACATCCAGCGACACTCCTGGAGGTAAAGTTAGCGTCAGAAGATTTCAGTCCACAAAATTAACGGCCGCTGGCTAGAAATGAGAAAGCTGTTATACCGTTGACCTCTGTCTGAAATTAAGGACTTCTTTTTTTTATTTGGTTCATAAATCTGCCGCCGTTCTCGTCGTAAACTGCAAGCGCCGCGCGAGGACGGGCAAGCGGGTCTGAGGCAACTCTGAATTGATCGTATTCATGTGTCAAACCACTGCTTCGGCAAGTCGAAGGAGTTTTCCAGGTGAAGTCCCGCTCGACCTCCTGATGCGATAGTCATTGTTGTATTCCAGTATATGAACTGATTTTGAAGTCAACGCCTACTTAAAGTCTAACGAACGTTTTTGTCATAACTCATGCATGCATGCATTGATTTTTTGCGTTGGCTTCACTCTGGTGTTCACATCCTTTCGGAGCCGCTCATGTGTGCGTTGTGAAGCCTGCAGCCAGCTGCTGAGCCGTGGGAGCACATCATCCGTCCCCGAGCGGGTTAAAGCCATGACTCTGATCCATGTTCCTGACAAACGCCGGCTGTTTCAAGGCAACCGGACCATAAATATTCAGATGTGCTCTCTGGCTCCGTTACGGGGCGGAGGAGGGGAAGCCAAAGCTCTCCGTAGATTGGGAAATAATTACGGCAACTTCTTCGGCCTCTTACTGCCGGCTTCACTGAGGAGTTTACGATTTACTTATTTTGCAAGATTCGGTCACGTTGAAGACAGTACAGAGTGACAGGATAGGTAGATTTCAGCTGATATAATGTACCTGATAAGAAATACATTTAAAAAAAACAGGGATTGGATCAGAGAGACACGCCTACCCTCAATAAAACACGCCCACATTAGATAAGACACGCCTACCTTCAATAAGACACGCCTCCTTTAAATAAGACACATCTACCTTCAATAAGACACACCCACCTTCAATAAGACACGCCTACCTTCAATAAGACACACCTCCTTTAAATAAGACACATCTACCTTCAATAAGACACGCCCACCTTCAATAAGACACGCCCACCTTCAGCTACACAAGCTACAGAAGGACACGCAACTCAGACGAAAGCAACACAATGAAAATGAAGTAACCACAATAACGTGGGTGAAAATCACCTGACGTTGGTGTTCTCGGGTTAAAGTTCAGCGTGAAGCCAGAAGCTGTGTTTCTGTGTCGTTGTGCTACATCGTAGCGTAGCATCAAACACTCACGCACTCTTCATTACCAAGCGCCACGTCAGTTTAGGTTCATGATCTTTTTTTCTCCAGCTCTGCGTGAGGCAGCGACGCCGCTAACAGACCCCCCGCATGCAGCCTGCAGGATTAATGTGCGCTTCACGTGCCCGCGCGCTGTTTTTCTTCCTGCTCCTGAATTCATTAGCGACGGTAACGATCGGTCGCCTGACTGTCCGGGCCAGAGGAAGGTCAGCAGAAACCTCTTATCCAGATTATGGAGCTCCCCACCGGCGGGGATGAGCACCCGGCACGGCGGTGTCTCTTTTTTTTTGGGGGGGGGAGAAATTCAGAGAAAGATGTTTGAGATGCAAATCAGCTGATGGTGTACTGAAATAGTTGCTTCCTGCTGCTCAGTAATGGCTACATTTCCAGCTCTGATTTGCATTTGCATTTAGCCCTCTTGACCTGTAGCTCAGCGCTTGAGCCACATTCAAACTGAAAAGATGTTTTTGGACCAGTCTGCAGTGCAGCTGACTTCACTGCACCTTCACTTCATATTTTCTTTCAGCTACAGACCGGTTGTATCAGGAAGAGATGTATAGAACGTCTCAGTTTTACTTCAGATTGATGGCGACGTTGCTCAGAGTGTAATTCCTCTTTTTGACACAGCTCCGACGTCTCTCTCGGGGCGTCATTAAAACCGCAAAATCGGTGACAGCGGCCGAGAGGATATCACGGGATCAAGTAATTAAGTTGATGATGAAAATATCGATTCGTCCTGCGAAGGTCTCGGTTGAGTTTCTTGAGCCGGATGGCTGCCGCCGCCAGAACCGGGCCCGTCCTCTGGACTCACTCCGCTGGGGATCCGGGCCAATTAATCCGGGATTTGGGAAAGTTTTAATCACTTTTGTGCTAAAGGCTTCCCCCGCTCGCCAGAGACACACACACACACACACACACACACACACAGAGTTTTACTGTCGACACGACGCACAATGACACAACGTGACGTCACGAAGACGAGGCTGCGCTTCTGCCACCCGACACAAGATGTGTTCTTATTCACGTAATGCAGACTATTGATTATGTATAATAATAGTTTATATTTTTGATTGCTCATTAGCAGCTCTCAACATAAACGGCGAGCTTGTGGCTAACGGTGCTACAGCAGTGATGGCGCTAACGGGGCTATGGCGCTAACGGAGCTATGGCGCTAATGGGGCTATGGTGCTTATAGTGCTACAGAGCTTACGGTGCTACGACGCTAACGGTGCCACAGCGCTAACAGTCCCACAGCGCTAACGGTGCTACAGCGCTAACGGGGCGTTGTTATCAGTCGTAAACGTCGAAATTAGGGCAACGCGGAGCAGCAATCTTGAGGCGTTGTTGTGTGTTTTTCGCCCTGAAAGCAGAGACGCACAAGATAAAACACACACGAGGAGCCTGACTTCATTCTCCGCTCAGGTGGATGTTACTCTTTTAACAGCACACAGTTGTTGGTCGCTACATAAATGTTCTGAATGTTAAACACAGCAAAGTGAGAGATCCTGGAGTTGTGTGTGCACATTAGCATTCTGCTTTCACGCAGACTTTAAACACCTGCACTGACTTTCTGTCTTCTCTGCTTACCGGTGTCCTGACGTGTCTTTTCTCAAAAGGAAAAAAAACTCTTTGAAACAGAGGCAACGTGCTGTTATCGCTCAATATTCATATGGAAGCTCGGCAATTGATGTGTCATTCAGGATTTTTTAAACACAAATATGTATTGCCAGATAATGTCACTTTATTAATGTTGCAAACACTGAAAAAAAAGAGGATTTTTAATGACTATTTCATGAAATAGATAATACTTAAGCAATAAGGTACAAGACAATGTATCGTCAATAATGTACAGTTAAAGGTGCAAACCTTGAACTGTACATTATTGTGCATACAGCACTGCCTCGAGTACCTGATTGCTTTCATAATCGGTTACCTGCGACATTATACGTAGTAAGTAAATAGTTGGCTGCCTTTCAGCACAAAATATTGTGTATCGCATTTCAGTAGCTTAGAGAAAATAATCCCGTATGAGTGTCATTCACCACAAAACATCAACGCCAAACATGTTTGGTAACTGTCAAGCTTGACCCTAACCCTCGCCATGCACCTCGATCGTGATGTATTTGTACTTTCTCCACTACACAAAGGAAAACTAAAGGAGGGGGGAGGGGTAAAGATATTTACACAATGCTCATTTTTGTATTGATTTATTTATGTGCGCCTTACTTGCAGTTTCTTAAGTGGTTGCGTGTTTTCATTTTTCTATTTCCATGCTCCCTCTATCCAGTGAGGCTGCGTCCTCCATGTTGGAGTCGGGCAGCAGCTTGTCCCCCTCCCAACACACACACACAGACACACACAGACACACACACCCCAGCAGAGCTCCATGCAGCGCTGTCAGCTGCCTGTTTTTTGTTGTCGTGTGGAGCTCTACGCAGTATTCCATCCGTCCTCTGCATCCGGACATCTCTTTCCTCCCCAGCGCCTCAACAGCCGCCAGCAGCTTCCTGCGTTGTCGTTCCAGACGTCCTCGGCATCGCCACACCTGGATCCGACCGGCAGAAGTGGAAGTAGACAACACGGCAGAATTCAATAGCGGTGCTCGTGTGCAGGCCAGCTCGTGGGGGTCGAGTTGAGTTCATGTGTCGACCTGAACCGTGAGGAACCGTGGCATCGTGTCACTTACAGGAGTTGTGCACGGCCGGTTCATCATGTCTTATGAAGGTTTATCTGTCAAGCGTTCCACGGAAAACAACTCGTTACGAAGGAAAAATCATTGAAAAGAAATAAATGTGGGCCGGGTTAATGAAGCGGCGCAGCCGGCTCTACCTATCCGGCGTTCTCCCTCCGTCAGCAGTCCAGCTGCAGCCGGGGAGCCGGCGCCCCCATTAGGCTGCTTTGACAGCCTTATTCGCAGTAATTAATACCAGGCACTTTTAAATGAGATTTATGCGAGACGTGCTGTTTGCGCTTCCCACTCGGGGGGGAAGCTTCCTCTGAGGATCGCCGCCGCGAGTTTAGGACGCTCAGCTGCATCAGCGGCGTGCGGGTTTCATGCAGTACAGTAAACACCGAGCGTCTGAAGAGATGCTCTCAGACCGATATTGATTATGAGAGAGAGAGCGAAAGTGAGAGAGACTGAAGCAGCTTTCATCTTGAAAGCTGGTGATACAGAGGGCGCCGTCTCATGGGTGTTCTGTTTTAGTCAACATAGTAAGTAGTCAAAGGAATATTGAAGGTAAAACATGTTGCACGTCCACACCAGGCGTGAACATCTCCAGCTATTAGTTTTATTTTAATGGGATTTGTTATTGACAGCCATCATGGGAATCAATAAGCTTTTACTCTGGTTCCTATTGATCCATGGCGGCATTTTAGATGCATAAGAAGTGGATGTTCCGCCCACTTTTCAAAATGCAAGTTCAGGAAAAAAAGGACAGATATGAAGTCTCAAGTGTGTTTCTTTTAAAAGCAATAATGGAAATTTATTCTACTCTTTTGGCCGATCTTTTTTTGAATGTTCAATTTTTTTAATTATGACAAAAAAATGTTTTCAAGTATGACAAAAAAGAAAAATCATGACGAAAAAAAGTTGAGAAAAAAAGAAGTCATAAGTCGAATTTATGATTTTTTTAAAAACTTTTTTTTCATAATTATGTTTTTTTTTCTTATAGTGCCTTTTTTTTGGTCATACTTTTTTTTCGACTTTTTTTCTTCATAATTTTTTTAAATCAAAATTATGAAAAGCTGAAATAGATTTCATAAATTGCATTTTTTTTTGTCATAATTTTTTGTTTTTTTGAGCGGAAATGGCCTTCCATACAAATGAGATGAAATCTGTCATAAATAATAATAAAGAAGATTAAAGGAACAAGATATTTTGCGTTGTATCTTTTTCTAGATCGCAGCCCTCCGGCCGCTTCGGGGGTCTCGACCCTCATGTTGGGAACCGCCGAACAGAAACACGATGAAAACTGGAAAATTTGATAGTTTTTGCAGATTATTCATCGACAGGAAGCTGTTTCTCCTGCTGTTCAAACGCAGATGTTTCATCCTCCAGGAAAAGTTCTAAAGGACCTAAAAAAACAAACAAAAGATCTTTCCAGACTGGTGATGAAAACGTGATCTTCCATCGCTCATAAAGAAGATCCAACTGATGGAAAGGGGATCGGCCGACAGCTGAGCTGTCAGTTGCCCATCATCATCATCATCATCATCAGCATCATCATCATCATCATCATCCTGCATGATGTCAATGCTCGGGATGTGATTCTCACGTGATATCAGCACAACAAAGCAAGAAACCACCCAAACTTCTCTTTTTCATCCCTCCCTCCATCTCGATTGTACTGTGTGTGTATGCAAGGGAGGAGGAGGAGGAGGAGGAGGAGGAGGAGGAGGAGGAGGAGGAGAAGAGGAGAAAGGAGGGGGGTCCGCGTTGGTTCCCCTTTTCTCTCTTTTTCTTTTTGAATCAATCCGCTCGCTTGCAAAGCCCACCCACTTACGAGCTGGCTCTCCACCTCGAGGGGCTTTGCGCTGCTGGTTGGGCGCCGCGTGTCGTGGGTCTGAGAGCTGACAGAGACTCAGAGGCAGAGACAGAGAGACTCAGAGACAAAGACTCAGAGACTCAGAGACACTCAGAGGCAAAGACACTCGGAGGCTCTCCATCCACACAAAAAGTCTGCAGGTTTTCCATCCGGAGCGGATCGCCGCCGCGCAGAGAGGAACCATGAAGGAGAAGAGTCTCATCGAGACCGCGAAGATGCAGGGCAACGTCATGGTGAGGCGCTGCTGCGCGCGCGCGCGCGCGTGTGTGTGTGTGTGTGTGGAGATGCAATGATTGGGTTCCGGACTGACATGTTTTTGGGAAGTGCTCCGTTGAACACACACACACACACACACACGTACACACGCACACATACGCGGCGCGCGCGCTATGGCGCACGAGCGTAGCGTTGAGGATGAAGAGGATGAAGAGGATGTGCACGTTTACGTCCTGCTTCTTGTGTTTTAACCCGCTGAGGTGTTTTCTGACAGTTCACGCCCTTTTTTCTCTCATATTTTTTTTCAATTATTATTTTACTTCGTGTCCTTCCTCTGCCTGCAAAGGAGAGCCGAGCTGGAATATGAATCTGAGTTATTGAAGCAGTTGTAAAGTTGTTTTTGTTGTTGTGGGTCGGGTGGGTTTTGATTGTGAGGTTCAGAGGTAAAGCTTTTTATTTTTTTTGCACGTTAATATTTCGCTGCACCTGAATGTGAGGAGCAGGACTCACATCACACTGCTGGGAGCCGCGGGGCCTCATGGAGATGTGATGGAGCGAATACCAAACGCCTCCTGGGAGTTTGCACACATTGACTCTTTTAACCTTTTGGAAACTGCAAAAATCCTCCCGCTCCCATTTTGATACCAAGCATGCCCCATTCAGACGATCTGTTGGCATTAAATACGTCATATTTTCCCTATTTTTGAACATAACAACACAGTTTTTTGACTGAAACTCCTTCCTAACAGACAAGACTTTGTTTTATTGTGATTTGTGTTGCAGGTTCTGATTCTTTAGGTCCTAATCTTTCCATAAAGGTGTCTTATTGACGCTCCAGGAGGCTTTTTAGGGGAATCTGGCTCATATCATGCTGGATGTTCATAGTTACCATCAAAATATCTTTTAAAAGTGATTTTTTTTTTGCATAAATACATTTTACATTAAACACAAGTATTGGAATTAATTTGGGGTTCCTACGACGACTCAAACAGGGAAAAGAGGTCTGGAGACAACGTTGATCCACAGTTTTTAACGGGTTAAAAAGCTCTTTGACTCTTTGCTTTTGATTTCACAGCTTTCTTTTCATTTCACGCTTTCATGCTGATGGTTTTGGTTCCATGACATCATGACGTGACTCTCTGGTTTTTCTGACCGGTCCAACTTTCTATCCGCGGGCAGTTCAGTTCATGCTCGTTTCAGTTTTAGTATTTTGGTCTCCTCTCCTTCCACGGCTGCTTTATTTATAGCTGAATAAGCTCTGCGAACACTCCAGGCCCGTGTTGGAAGATGTGGGCCACAGCTGTGTGGAGTCAGGCTTTTTTTTTCTTTCTAAATGCTTCCTCCAAGACAGCCTTTTTTTTTTTGTGGCTCCCTGCGGCCTTATTTTGTACGGAGAGTGTTTATCTCTTTTATCCCAGCATAATGAAAAGTAAACAAGGGTGTTTATCCCGAGGATGTTGGTCGATTTCCAAATCAGGAAATCACGTGCCGAGTGAGATCCAAATAAATAAATATATATCGTGAATGCAGGCGTCCAGTTTACGTTTGACATATTTTTGGACTGTGGGGAGAAACTGGAGCCTGAAGTAATCGCTGTAAACGTGTCTGAACAGCGACGGGCAGGAAGCAGGTTGATGCTCGTCAAAGTTACAGATATCCTTTTGTTTTTAATCCTCACGGTTTAACAGCGCCTCCGTTTAGACCTCAACAAAAAAATACAACATTATCAGATCTTTTCCCCGCCGGCTGGAAGGTAACGAGCCGACGAGCAGCCAACACTGCTCATTATTTTGCCTTTGACATTTTGGAGAATGCAAAGAATGCACGGCGGCTTCCTTTCAGATGCAACGATGGACGCTCGTCTCATCTCATGTGTTTGAACTCGAATGGAGAGAAGATGACATTAGCTTAGCATAAAGACGCTTTTACACTGTTTCCAGTCTTTAGGCTAAAACAAGTAACGTCTATGCTTCATGTGTTGAAGCTGCATTCTCTCTCCTGACCACCAGGGGGCGACTCCTCTGGTTGTATAGAAGTCTATGCTTCATGTGTTAAAGCTGCATTCTCTCTCCTGACCACCAGGGGACGACTCCTCTGGTTGTATAGAAGTCTATGCTTCATGTGTTACAGCTGCATTCTCTCTCCTGACCACCAGGGGGCGACTCCTCTGGTTGTATAGAAGTCTATGCTTCATGTGTTAAAGCTGCATTCTCTCTCCTGACCACCAGGGGGCGACTCCTCTGGTTGTATAGAAGTCTATGCTTCATGTGTTAAAGCTGCATTCTCTCTCCTGACCACCAGGGGGCGACTCCTCTGGTTGTATAGAAGTCTATATAAATGACTCCACTTCTTTCTTGATTTATTCCTTTAAAATTCTGGCAGTTTTTTTGATACATTGCAGCTATTTAAAGTTGTGGATTACATCTATAGATATGAAATACATAATTAATTGCCAATATTTTCATGAATGATACCTTTTGATTGTGTCCTTGGCTTCATGCATGATTTGAATATCCTCTGAAGAGTTCACAAAGAGGTCACAGTTTTCTTTTTGGCTTAATATCTCGTCCTTACAGTACTTCTTTCCAAGCGATTGAGTTTCTTAACACACCTTGTGTTCATCCAGTAGATCTACACGAGTTAAACTAAATTCATTTTAGAAACGGTATCGCTCTGAAGAATGCAAACACTTTAAACTTCCCTGTTTTATTAGACCTCGTCTGAAAATGAAAGTAGGGTCGTGAGAACCAGCTTCCCTCATTTAGACCCACACCTCTGGTCCATGACGGCCTCCTCCGTGAGATCTACACCGCTTTGATCCAGAACAGAACCTCATTGTTCCCCTCAGGCCTGTAAGGTTGTCTGTTCTACACAATTGGATATTGATTGCCGTATTGATTGTCCTCATATTAATTGTTTGACGTATTGACGCAATCAACCGTGGAAGTCTTCAGTGGCGACGCCGAGAAAAGTACACGGCGGCTAACGCGGGGCGACGGGTTTATTGCACCGGATGATCGCTTGGACGCCATCTATCCGCCGCGTCTCTCCGTGGGGAGTCTTCTCAATGACGGCTGGAGGAATCCGCACGGGCGGATTTACGACCGCCCGACACGACGATCGGACGCCACGGCGCCCCGTTGAGGGGGTTTCAGTGAAGTACAACAACACCCGAGGTGTTGGTGTCTTACGCAGGAAGCTGCTGCCAGTCTGCATTCAGGTGCCTGAGGGGGGATGACGGCGAAAGATGTTACACACAACTCTCTCTCTCTCTCTCTCTCTCTCTCTCTCTCTCTCTCTCTCTCTCTCTCTCTCTCTCTCTCTCTCTCTCTCTCTCTCTCTCTCTCCTTCTCTCTCTCTCTCTCTCTCTCCATCTCTCTCTCTCTCTCTCTCCATCTCTCTCTCTCCTCTCGTCATCGACGCTTGATGCCTGCAGCAGAAAACGAGCTTCTGGCAGCAGCGAGAGGTCGTCCCGTTAAAAGAAGGAGCTCAGACGTTCCAGCTTCCCCCAAATCCGGTCGGTGGCGAGCGGCCCCACCTCTCTGCAAGACTCTGCTCAACAACTAATGATTTGTTTCTCTGGCCTGAAAACAAAGAAAAAAGAAAAATATATTTATATTACGGAGTGAGAGATTTTTAAAGGAGAGGCTTTTTTCTTAAAAAGCTCTCCAGGACAGGTCTTGTTGTCATGGTTATTACATCCGGCAGCGTTGTGAGTCCTCCGTTGGCGTAAACACTGGTGCTCCTCCATCCTCTCATTAACTACAAAGTGTGTGTCTCCACTTTAGAAGTATTGTTGTCGCCGCTGTTGGGATTTTTTTTTTTTTGGCTTGAATGTTGTTGTTTTTTTTATCAGGAAACTTTTGAACTTCTAAAAGCAAAGACTTGCATTTCTGCGCGAGGAGGTATTTATTTGGTTATTGACTAATATATCACCCTGGGCTGATTTATTCCAACTCCAGCTCTCCGTATGATTACTGCTCTATTATTATGAGGCGTTAAAGAACGACCTGGCCATGTTCAGTTCTCGTCTGCAACTGCTCGATTTGGTCTTCGTCGACTAAGATTTCTTTTGTGCTTTTGATGCTTTTTATATAAATATTTTATGCCCATTGAGTTATTTCCTAGACGCGTATGAGCACATCTCTTGTAAACTAAACATTTATAGTTGATTTTGTGTGTTTCTTTGTGGAGTAATTCAGTAAATTGCAAGACAAAAACAACTTTAGACCTTTTTGGAACTGGAACTCTTTACTTTTATTGGAAAAGAGTTTTCAACACATGAGCTGTTTTTTATTCTTCTTTTGGTTTGGACAATAATTTGATGGAACCAAAAAAAAAACACATTTGTGTCACACAAAATTATAAACACAAGATAGATAGGAAGTAAAATAATCAAGTAATATAAAGAAAGAAGAAATAGCAATATTAAATATACAGATATATTATTATATATTATATTGCACCAGATGATGAACGTGTTTGCGGTCGATTGTGAGCGCAGCTTGTTATGCAGCCTGACAGCAGCGGGAAGGAAGGACTTCTGCACTACGCATTTTGATGCTAGTAACACTTTTAATTAAACATATGGTTGCATAAATTGTGTTACCCTGCTTTGGATGTAAATGTGTATCACGATATGTCAGATTAGTATCTCACTAAAGAGGCGATCACAGAGCTGGTGGATAAGTCCACAGCAAAGTGTGTACAAACTGTCACCTTTTTGTTGAACATCAGCCTGTTGTACTCCCTCCTCCCGTCCTACAGCACACAGGAAGCAGATGTGTACCTGTGTGCCTACTGGAGAACGCTTCTGTTTGGTCCCTCAAACAGCTGTTTGGTGTATTACCACCGCTCGCGTGCCTTCGGGCGTATGAGAGCATTTTAATGGAGGGCCGCGGCCGCGTGACTCACTGTGCGCTACGCCGTTAATGCCTTTTCGATAGCGACTTCGTGGCCGCGGGCCAACTCGTAGGTGTCGTGTCGATAGCTCTCACTTCGCCTGTTTTCGTGCCCGGCCCCTTTCCAACCACACGGAAGAAGAAGTGAAATCGCAGCGGCGTTCGTCCCGCCTCCGCCTGCACACACTGCGTTATTGATCGCTGTGTAACGCCGGCTGCACCCTGCACCAGGATTTTCCAGACATCTGCTATCCGTGCACCTGTTACCGCCGCCTTGTAGCGAGTGAGTGAGTGAGTGAGTGAGTCAGCATCGCCACCATAACTCTTCTGACATTGTTGCTGCTGCAATCCGAGGCTTTCAGGAATATCAAACAGGGTTTTACACACATAGTAAAAGCTCTCGGATGAGGAGAAGGGCCTGCAACAAATTTTGTTTTCATTACCAAATAATCTTTTGACCATTTGTTGATTTATTTGATGTATTGACTTATCTGTAAAATGTCAGAAAATAATGAAAAATGTTCATTACCGGTTCCATCTGTTCAAACAATCCCAACCATATTTGATTTACAGAAGATTTACACAAAGCCCAAACCAGCAACATGCTTTGTGAATTAGTTTGATGAATGACTTAAGCGCTTCTCCATCAGACAATAGCATTTCTGCAGATTCAATTCAGTTGATTTTATATAGCAAAAAGTCCAAAATTTGCCTTAGCGGGCTTTACAATCCTTACACGTACGACATCCCTGTCGTTACAACCTCACATCAGGAAAAACTCCCCCGAAAAACTGAAAAAACCCTTTCACAGGAAAAAAATGGAAGAAACCCACAGCAGAGGTTGCTCTTTCCCACATGGACAGAAGCAAAAGATGTCATGTGACCAGAATGAGCAACGTAACCGAGTTACAGCACATTACATGAATTCATATAATGAGTAGTATATACGCGGCACACGCTCCAGATAACCACAAACCAGCAAAGTTTTCCGGCCTCTTTTAAAGTGAGAGTCTTTATTTTGAAAGGCGTCCCTGTGGATACTTGTTGGTGTATTTATTTACACACTTGATTGGGGTCATGTTTTTGCAGAAATCAGGAAGGCGGGCGTCTGGCGCCGAGCGACTTGATTCATCGTGACCTTTTATGCGCGGCCGCAGTGTTTGAGCGGTGCCAGCTCACAACGGCAGCATTTCATTAGGCGCACTGGAATCCATCATATTGAGTGCTTCCCCCTCCGGCTACATTTGTTTGTCGAGCGGTCGAGCGAGGCCGGCAGATGGCTGGAGAGTTATCAGCTTTCGCGGCACGGGGGTCCAAATCATACGACGAGGGTAGTTGATTTTTGATTTTTTTTTTTTGTCTCCTGAAAACAGAATCTCGTGGTGAGTCGTGAGTGAAAGAAAGAGCACGTCATGACGGTGATTGGGTGTCGGCGGAGCGGCTGATCAATACCAGTAATTTGAGGATCACTTTGTCTGGTGTTGAAATGTCTAACGTTAAAAAAAACAACTCACTTTGGGATCCTGTTCACGTTTTTCAATGTGACCCGAGAAGCATTGAAGCGGCTGAGCTGAAAGCAAAACAACATCTAAACACATTTAGCTCTTAACCTTTTGGAAAATCCTCTCGCACCCATTTTAAGTCCCAGCATGCCCCATTTAGACAATCTTTTGGCATAAAATGTCATTTTTCCATTTTTGAACGACAGTTTCTTGACTGAAACTTCTTCCTAACAGGACAAGTCTTTGTTTTATTGTGATTGTTGTTGCAGGTTCTGATTCTTTAGGTCCTAATCTTTCCATAAAGGTCTTATTGACGCTCCAGGAGGCTCTTTTGGGGAATCTGGCTCATATCATGCTGGATGTTCATAGTTACGTTCAAAATATCTTTTAAAAGTGTTTTTTTTTTTCAGATATATATATTTTTTTCCCCAAAACTTGAATCACTCTTAATAGAGGAGAAGAGTGATGCCGCCATAACACAACATGTGTCTGGTAAATATGAGGCTACAGCCAGCAGCTGGTTAGCTTAGCATCACAAAAAGACTTGAAACTGAGGACAATACCGATCAACACATGATGTATCTCAGTTGTTTAATCTGCATTTAAGAAAAACTAAACAACAGATTTTGTTTTGTTTGGGGCCAGAGCCAGGGTTGCTGTTTCCAAGTCATTATGCTAAGCTAAGCTAACCAGCTGCTGCCTGCTTCTTATCAAACAGACAAACAAAGGGAGCGGTGTGGATCTTCTCATTAAAGTCACATTCATCAAATGAATGTGAACTTAATGCTACTGCTATTATATTATTAGCTGTCCATGTATCTGAAGTTGTCTTTGAGGAGTTCATAAAGAGTGATATTTGTGTGAAAATCTGGTCCTTTTAGTTTATTTCCCAAGCTAGTATTGTGTTGATGGTGACCGGTTCACCCTCTTCACCATGGTATCCGTTTATTGAACTATTTACTTGTGTTTTATTGTGACCAGTTATTATTCAATTAAAGGCCCGTTATTTTACTTTTATTAGCTCAGCTAGACCGGATCAAACACAACCACCAGGCAAATAGTCGTAAAACCATCTCGTTACAGTTTCAAGGCCGAGTCTCTCGCCCGATACGATGGTCTGTTTCAGTTGCCTGTACGGCCTGCCAATAGGACGCACCGGGGGGAAAAAACAGCGAGTAATTGTGTTATCCTGGCACGAACAGGCAGCCAGTCACAGAGCCTGAAGATCCGTCCAAAAATACTGCCTCACGGCGTTCAAACCCATATTGGAAAGTGCACTTATTTTTATTGTCGCTCCATTCGTTGCATTCGCACCACAGAGATAATTGAATTTCTAAACCTGTTACAGTGGCATCACACGGTCTTGTTTTTACTGCCTCTCGCAAATGTCCCACATAAAGTCCTTGAGACATTCAGAAGCCCCGCCCCCTCCCACCACCACCCTCTTTGTGCATACAGTATCCGTCGTCCCTGTCTGTTGCACCCTCTCCCCGGGTCCTGAGCAATCAATCACCACTTAGCCAGGCTGCACCACGCTGAGTGCTTCAGTGAAATAATGAGTATACATACAGTGGCTGAATATTTCATACCCCGCCCCCGTCCCCATCCATCCTCTCGTTGTTTGCATGCTTTGGGATTGAGGACCCGAGCTCAGTTAAGGTCTGATTAGCCGCCGAGCTCGTCTTCTGAATGGAGATGGAAGTAATTGGGCTTGTTTCCGGTTCGTGGTGTTGATTTTCCTCCCTTCTCTGTTTTTTATGTGCCGT
This sequence comes from Clinocottus analis, assembly GCF_023055335.1. NCBI lineage: Eukaryota > Metazoa > Chordata > Actinopteri > Perciformes > Cottidae > Clinocottus > Clinocottus analis. The sequence continues at coordinate 16,930,993 of NW_027175909.1, forward strand.
CTTTCATCACAGCGAGCCCGACATGGTTTCCAGCGCATTCCCTGAACAAAGTGCAAATATATGAGTTGCAGTTACTCTTTTTATGATGAGCGAACCCGGGTAAAAGCCATCGTCCCCTATAAAGGCGGAGTTGCATGGTCGCGTATGCACTTTACAGTACTAATGGATGGTTTCCTCTGAATACCGTATGATTTAGGATCTTTTTTATTTCCAAAGAAGCCAGTGCTTCCCCCAAAATGAACTGCAGTATGAAAATCAATTATCCTTCCAACGCCAGCCCACAATTTCTCCTCTATCGTTGGCATCTGGCAGGCTAATGATGGATAATTTAGTTTAGGACAAAAGTCATTCCTCAGTCTGTCCTATTAGATGATTGACATCTCACATACACCATTAGCTGGGTTGCCATTGGTCTTTCAAACTGGGGAAGGGGAAAAATAAACATGACAGCCTGAGGTTGTAAAATGTAATCTGGTTTCGTGGAGCAAGAAATTAGCTTGCAGATGCGTTCACTTTTTTTTCTTTTTTTTTTTTTTACATTTTCGATCACGGTAAACAAGGAAAAGGCCTAAACCTGGAGGAAGTAGAGGAGCGTACCCGCCGGTGTCATGAATGAATGAGCTCCCCGTTGACATCAGGATCAGCAGAAAGTCTTGACATCTTCTCGAACTAAAAACACATCTTTCCCGACTATATCTTGAATAAAGAAAGCGGCACTTAAATGGCACTTAAGCACTTTGTAGTTCGGCTTTCTTGAAGAAATTGTACATTCTTCCTTCTTGTTGTTCTGAGTTTGTACTCGTGGTTGAATGCACTCATTGTAAGTCGCTTTGGATAAAAGCGTCAGCTAAATGTAATGCAATGCGTTAGGAAGGCAGGACTCGGGAGCTGATAGTGGACTTTGGGAAGAAGCAGGAACTAGAAGTATAAAACATGCAGGTGTTCCTGTTAACATAAGACGTCCTTGAGCATGCTGCCATAACTTGACCCTTAAAGTATTATTATGCAGATGGCTGCAGCAGAATACCAGATTAGCTGTGGACAGACACAGAGGTGCACACTCACAGACGCACTGGCGGAGATAATGGAAATCAAAAAATTTGCTCCGTTGATTCTGACTTACAAATTTCTGATCTTTTAGGGATAGGCTGGATTTGAGATATTAACTAATGGCTATTTACAGAAACTCAACTGTCATTTACAATAATCCACTGGATGTTTGAAATCACTAGAATATGCCATGATTTGGCAGCGAAGATGGGAAAGTCCGTTTTTATACTACAGTGAACTGTATGCCTGAAAATTAGTATCTAAAAATATCAATCAAAATGTCCTCATCCAGCATAAATAATGCAATAATTGAAACCAGCGTGTATAATGATGGAATAGTGGCATTAAAATGAGCCATCAGCCGGGACCAGAGTTGGTTCTGCAGACAGATATTCTGCAGAAAGAGTGCAAGTTTCCCCTCTCAGACGGCGTAACCTTGACAGAAATGAGAGTGAGGAAACATTCAGCGTGATGGATCGCCCTTCTCAAGGAGCTTTCAAATCTACAAGTTGATTTTCTGACACTGCACTGAAATTAATGAAAACTGCCTGCAGGAGAGACGATTACTCTCAAAGCATATGTCGTACGTTGAAGCTGCACAACAATGTGTGCAATATGTAGTTAAAGGGGTAAAACATCCGAAGATTTACTTTTATTACCCTAAGTTACTTGTCGATGGCTGCCAGTTATTTACTGTGATTTAGCTGTTAGTTGAATACTGTATATTTTACCATAAGTTACTTGTCAGTGGCTGCCAGTTATTTACTGTGATTTAGCCGCTGGTTATTTCCTTTTTTTAATTTTTTTTTTTACCATAAGTTACTTGTCAGTTGCTGCCAGGTATTTACGGTAATTTAGCTGTTAGTTAGCTATTACATTTTTTTTTAACAGTGAGTTACTTGTCGATGGCTGCCAGTTATTTACTGAAGATTAGCTGCTGTTTTTTTACTTAAAAAAAATATTTTCTCTATAAATTACTTTTAATTTTGCTGCTAGTTATCTACTGTATTTTTTTTTTTTTTTACAGTAAGTTACTTGTCAATGGCTGCCAGTTAATAACTGAATTGCACGGTGCGTTTCTTGCAGTGCTCTCAGGTGCGGTGATGTTTGGCGCCGCCTTGAACAGGAAATGTCCCGACAGGCGTCCGGACCAGCGGACGTCACTCGATAAATGGACAGCGTCTGTAATTAGATGCTAATTTTCCGGCCTGCTGTATAAGTCGTATGGGGTTAGTGAATCTGCGTGTCACAAACGCAGCTTCTTGCTTCTCTCGCCGCAATTATCTCGACCTGCAACGACAGGGAGAGTTTCAAAGATGATGCAAGAACCAAAAGAGAAGAATAGAAAAGAAAAGATGAAGGCCCATTTCCTCCCCTTGCAGAGGGACTCTGCTGTGTCTGTGTTTTTGCACAGCATTAATGATGATTTCCCTCAGTGGCTCTCGTTAGGACTCTGACATGATAAGCTGGTTTCCACCACTTACTCATGGCATTGAGTGTAATTGCATTTCACAGGCAGACTGTGTGCACAGAATGAGCAAGCGGACGACTCAATTTGTCTGAAATCGCTACATCTCACTACATCACTTCAGTGTTTACCACCGTATGTGTGCATGTGTGTGTGTGTGTGTGTTCGTGAGAGAGTGTGTGTGTGTGGATATAAGCTGCAGATAAGTGTGTTAAGTGTGATCTGTGTTTTAATGCAGCGATAGTCTGGAAAACAAGGTAAACACGATGTGAATTGTAGAGGCAAAAAAGAGAAAAGAAAAGAGGGATCGACCGACAGACAGAGGGGCAGATGGGAAAGAGAGAGAGAAAGAAAGAGGGTGAGATAGAGATAGAGAGAGAGAGGGAAAACGTCCAATGCCAAGTTTTTTGACTTTCAAATTGGACCACAGTCCAGGACGATGAGGGAGCCTGGAAACCTATTAAAAACTAAGCTGGAGAAGAGGAAAAAACAATTCTGCCTTAATTCGGCCAAGATTAGCCGCATTCTGTCAGACCGGGCGAGTAAACATCGTTCTCCCTCGGACCGGAAAAGAGCCGTCCGAGCTTAACTCGGTGAAGTCATGACGAACGAAGTGGAAGTGGAGAATCATGAGTTTGCACATGGAAGCCGTCCAGCTGGAATGGTTTGATATTAACCTTCACATGGTTTGAGTTTCCTGGCGCTGCTCGATCCATGCCGTCTTTTTTGGGGATTCGATTATGTAAATTAAAATCTGACATCATTCGTCTTCAAAAGCCTTTTTTTACATTAACTTCTTTTATTTTTTGTCCCAACAGTAGTTAATAATGATCGGGCCAATCTGTATCTTTTAGAAACGGAAAGATCTGCAAATCTTTAGCATTTTCTCCTGAAAAATTACTTTTTGAATCAATTATTGATTCATGTCTGCTCATCAAATAGCCTCGGATCCATTTCATGCATCAGTGGATAATAAATCAATTGATTTCATTTTAAGGGAGCTAAATGTTGGGGGTCTCCAGCTAAAGCTAGGAGCTAAATGTTGGGGGTCTCTTGCTAAAGCTCGGAGCTAAATGTTGGGTGAACACCAATTTCGAGTTGTGTTATTGATCCTTGATCCCAGGTTGGCGCCCCATCAGTATTAACACATGTTAATAATGCTGTCAGTATTGGTAATTATAATATTAGTTTATTGTCATACTTGTGGGTGTGAGACTTTGTTGGATATGCCGCTGCTGTGGAAGCCAGACGATCAGCTCGTAGGACCTTTTCTCTCGCCGCCTCCTGGCCGTCGGGCGATGTATGATTAATCTGTGCCATTTGATTCCTGGCAGAGGAAGTTGGGGGAACTGCCGGCTAGAATTCTGGGTAATGATGTACAACTCAGTCTCTCAGGGAGGGCTTTGTGCATGGCCGTACGCCGGGAATTCAATTAGCCTTTTTTCTTCTTCTCCTTCTTCCTCTTCTCCTTCCTCTGGAACGCTCTCAGAGTCTTGTCCGTCTTGTAAGTAAGCAGCTTCTGTTGCAGCGGTGACATCAGACAGATGCCCCGGCCCTCACCGCCCAGAGCTGTTGTTGCGCTCCCTGTTGTGTGGCAGAGGTGCCGCGGGGCACTTCCCCGGTTAGAGTGGCTGTCTAATGAGATCATTAAAGCTAGCCAGACAGAAAATGAAAAAGCACCTGTTGTGGAGGGGAATGTTGTGTATTCCCTAAACATCTAGAAATATTACCCCGCCGCGCACCGGGGAGAACGCTCCGCGCTGCAAAATTAACTTCCTGTGCACCCACGCCGCCTTGTGTGCAGCGGCTATATTATTAATTATGATATGGATGTTAGGATTCATTTGAATTAATTGCGGGCCTCATAGATGCCTCACGGACGGCCATTTTCTCTCCACAATAGATGCAACACCGAGGGGGCAATCGTGCCCATTTTTTATCACACTAATTTTAGTTTGATTTCTTCAACAGAAAACAATAAAGATTGAGTGTGGTTCCTTTAGGACAGTGGTTCTCAAACTGTGGGGTGTGCCCCTCTAGTGGTCCATGAAGGTATTTTTTTAATTTTTTTATACATTATCTTAAAAAGATATTCAGTGCAAAACAAGTTAATTCAAATCTCTGGCCCATTAAGCTGCTGTAGCTTTTCTGCTTGATTTACTGCTTGTCAGAACAATCTACTGTAAAGGAGAATAACAAAAACACTGATTGTTGAGCTGATCGTAATGAATACTGTTAGCTACACTAGTACCGTAGCTACACTAATACCGTTAGCTACTCTAAAACCTAAGCTACACTAATACCGTTAGCTACACTAGTACCGTAGCTACACTAATACCGTTAGCTACTCTAAAACCTAAGCTACACTAATACCGTTAGCTACACTAATACCATTAGCTACTTTAGAACCATAGCTACACTGATACCGTTAGCCACTTTAATACCATAGCTAAACTAATACCGTTGCTACACTAATACCGTTAGCTACTTTAGAACCATAGCTACACTGATACCGTTAGCAACTCTAACACCATAGCTAAACTAATACCGTTGCTACACTAATACCGTTAGCTACTTTAATACCGTAGCTATACTAATACCGTTAGCTACTCTAACACCATAACTACACGAATACCGTTAGCCACTTTAATACCATAGCTACACTAATACCGTTAGCTACTCTAACACCATAGCTAAACTAATACCGTTGCTACACTTGCTCATAGCGTACGTGTCTCTGATATACAATACTCCCACCGTGATCGTCTAATGTGTAAACCGTGTTATTCCTCTCACATTTAGCGAGTCGTTTCAAACACACTGCTGGTGAGTCTCGCGCCGGCGGCTCAGCGAAGCCGAATTAACGGATTACAGGAGCGTCCTGGGCTCGTTTGCCAGACCCGACTGATTGGGCAGATGCTCACTGGCGGGTCTCCACCTCGGCAGTACAGTACGGCCCAAGTGTGTGTCCTTACACGCACTCACACGGGTCGTATAGAGCCATAACTGGGCAGAATACCAACGGTTCGATGTGGAGAGAGGCAAAAAAAAGACGCCTTTGCTTAAAGAAGGCTCATTCTTCTCTTTACCGTCCCGCCTTATGAAATATATGTCAATACTCGACTTTATCCAACTCATCAATACAATATCCTTAAAACTTTAAATGTTCATCAGTAGAAATTGTGTTTTTTAGTGAGATTGTTTTATTTGGAAAAATAGTTTTGAGAGCTTTATCAATATCAGAGTGTTGCAGTAGATGATTTTATGCCGATTTTTAGTTGTGAAAGTTATTAAAAAAGGATGAAATGATTTCACTTTGGCGGTCAAAGGTCATATCTCTCCCATTCTGGTGTTATCTTGTGTGAGTTTCCTTAAATATTGTACAATTTAACTCAAGGGTGAATGGGATTAGAGTTAGGTGGTCCAAGGTTGCTGTGCCTTCACGAAAAAAACAACTTTTTGGGCCATAACTCAAGAACTCTTGTGCGAATTGTCAGAATTTCACACAAATGTCTCAGACGTTGATGTCAAATTATAGCTTGAAACTGCAATTTTAAGACTTTTTAGTCCACTTGGAGGACAACAAACCTCACACATTGACATAATAACTGTTTCTGAGTTCACGGCTAACGTTTCTTTGCTAGCAGTGCCCAACAGTAAATCCAGTATTCTCTCTCATCCTGATCCCTGTTTGGTCTCCAGCAGCTCCGGAGGGAAACGTCCGGCTCTAAAGCTGCTAAAAGCTCCACGATGTTCAGCAGCTAGTCGCTAACGCTGTCTGCCCCTTCGCTCGCCGCTGGGCAAGAACAGCACTATTAGTGTGCCGTTGCTTTTAAAAATTAAAAATTGAACAGCTTGCCGGCTGCTGTTTCCTGGAAACCCAGCGCATGAGAGCCGTGGGACTGAACCGAAACCAGTGCTTCTCGTTTTAGTTTGGAGGTCTTTTTCCACCAAAAAAAAAAAGCTTTTTGTGACTTTAATTTGTGTCTCTGTCCATCTAGTGCCTGTGATTATAAAGTGAAGCTGGCCTCAGCAGGGTTTTTGTCAGTACGTATTGATCGTGAGCGAAATACCTTCGAGTCTGACGCGTCCAATTTGTCACGAACAGTAGAGGAGCGCACGAACGACGCTGCGCGGGTCCAATTCATCACGGCCTATCGACTTCCCCTCGGCTTCTCCCCGGCCATCAATTACAATCTCGGGTAAAGTGATCAGCGCCGCGCTCCCCGTTTGTTTATCATGGACGGCATCGGGAGTAACCGGAGCTTCTGTTTATTGACTCATGTGTGTTTCAGAGCGAGACACTGAAGCTTGCTAATGGAGTTCACGGTAACTGCATTTAACGTAGATGTACCATCCCTTTTTTCCCCCATAAACACTCCAATACCAATACTCGGCACTCCCCTTCAGCATCTACCTGTCTTCCACAAACTTGCCGTGGCATTTAATATTTTTCCGTTGAACGAGAGAGGAAAAGCTCCCGGTGTGTGTGTGTGTGTGTGTGTGTGTGTGTGTGTGTGTGTGTATTGATAGATCCGAGCCATAATGAGGAGGCTCCTGTCAGGTGCGAGCGCGTCTCGGCGCCCCCCGGAGCCTCGGAAAGGTCAACGCGCCTCTTAATCAAACATCAGGCAGGCCGTCCCCACTGTCAGCTCGGACGCCGCTGCTCGCTTCCCCCCGCCGAGTCTAAAGTTCACTCCCATCTGCTCCCTGAAAGTCAGACCGGCAGCCTTTACGCGCTCATAAAGATGTCGCGAGGGGGGATTCGAGAGCCGGTGATGAAGAGGCTTTCTGATCTGAAAGTGAGCACACCTTCCACTGCGGCGCACGCCAGCTGTTTTTTTTTTTTTGTTGCTTTTTATCTACTTTCCTAACCCGTTGAAAACTGTGGAACCATTTTTATTTCCAGACCTCTTTTCCCCTGTGTTTGAGTCATCGTAGGAACCCCAAATTAATTCCAATACTTGTGTTTATTGGATGTATTTGTTCAGCAAAGTCTTGGGAAAAAATGTATATCTGCAAAAAAATCACTTTTAAAACATATTTTGATAGTAACTATGAACATCCAGCATGATATGAGCCAGATTCCCCAAAAATGCCTCCTGGAGCGTCAATAAGACACCTTTATGGAAAGATTAGGACCTAAAGAATCAGAATCTGCAACAAAAATCACAATAAAACAAAGTCTTGTCCTGTTAGGAAGGAGTTTCAGTCAAAAAACTGTGTTGTTCGGTTCAAAAATGGAAGAAAAAAACATTTTATGCCAAAAGATTGTCTACATGGGGCATGCTGGGACTTAAATTGGCCGCGTGAGGATTTTTGCACGGTTTTCCAAAAGGTTAAGGTGTACTTTGTGTGTCTCTGAGGCGCGTCCGTCAAGAAAATCGAGCCAAATCGGTGGTTTATATTAAAACTACAGTGAGCACAACCGTAGATTGAATAACGCGTTGAAGTACGAGAAAGAATATTCACCCTCGATGCATCGTCTCCAGACCATCGTCTACAGGCTGATTGATGGTCCGCGAGAAAAGCCGTCGATCATCAGAAGGTCTCCAGTCTTATGAAGATAGAGAGTCCTCGTCTTCCTCTTCCTTACATGTCCAGTTTCTTCCTGCATCCCTCTCTTTATTGCACCTCGTGAGCGTGTTCTCTACTTTCTACCTCACCTGCAGTCACACCTTCATCTGCTAAACTCATGACGTTCAGTGTTATTCATTCATTTAGTTGCATAATACATCCAGTGTGACTCCTTTGGCTTGACCTTTAACCTGTAAACTCATTGTAATGCTCCATAGCGACCACTAGGGGTGCTATTTAAACCTTCTCACATGGGGGTGTGGCTTCTTCCGCTAATCCCTTTCGTCAAAGCATGTTTTTATTCTTCCGTCTAAACACGTTTAAAGTTTATTTTGCAAAGTCTCGAACCAAAAAGCCGCGGCAGCCTCGTATATATTTTCCTCTTTTTTTTGGGAGCGCTCCAGCCTGAAGCGTCTGCCTCTCCGTCTCCTGGCCCGAACACGTGGAACTCATTACTCATTTATCTTTTGACACGTTCCTTCTCCGCCAGAGCAAACTTCCTCAAAGAGTTTTTTTTTTTTTCTCCCAAAAAAAAAAAAAAAAAAAAAGCGAGTCCGCTCCAGTTTTTTTTTTGCGAGACGCTTTCAACATGAAGACGAGTCGCTCGTCTCCAGAGCGCCGGCCGGGAGGAGAGACGGCGTTTTACTTTGAGGCCGCGGCGCCGCCGTCCTCCAGGGGGCGGAGCTTACGCAGAGCTACGGTGGCCTGGAAGGAACACAGCTCTGTTTCTAATGCACAGCTAGTGGTGGTGTGTGTGTGAGTGTGTGTGTGTGTGTGTGTGTGTGTGTGTGTGTGTGTGTGTGTGTGTGTGTGTGTGTGTGAAGCCAAAACATTAGCGTCCACTAACTTTTGGCCACATCGTGTTTTTCCCTCTTAAATGTTTTTGCCTAGTTCGTGATTTCCTCCCAAAAAACGTAATTAGAAAAAAAAGAACAGAAAGCGTTTATTCGCTCAGCTGCTTGTCGACAAGCAGAAGTTAAGAAGAACTCACGACGCCGCCGCTCATTACTCTCATCATCGCGACGACAACGTCTCGTACAAAACTATTCAGGGTCGTTGTGTTGGAGGAGCTGATTGTGTAGCAGCCGATTAGTTTAACGCTGACGACGACGCAAGATGAAATACTGAGAAACATCCAGCCGACAAACATCCTCCAGTGTGGATGTTTGTGTCTTTATTGGACCTTTCTGCAATATACTTCCTGGAAAATGGCCGCCGTTTTAGGGGACCAACCGAAGCTCGGGGGGAAAAAAAGTCAGAAGAAGAAAAAAGCCGTCTTTCAGAACAAAAGTTCACAAGTTTCAGCACAATGAACTGACTGTCGATACATTTTTAAGTAGGAAATGCAAATTTCCGTCAGTGTTTTGTTGGGTTTTCATGTGCTAAACACTCCACTTCTCAATAGATGTTCTTGTTCTCGTGGAGAGAAAAGTTGCGTAACACTTTTCAATAATTTGAACCCATTTCATGCATATCAGGAAACTGTGAACTCGCACAAACTAAACATCGACATTAGAAGTGTCGCTTTTGCGGCGACAGCCTCCCTTCAGTGTATAGCGCGCTAATTGGCTTCCACTTCCCGGCTGCGGCGTAATTGCAGCGTTAGCTCTTATTTCCATGTAGATTTCACTGTAACTAAGACGCTCATTGAAACGCACCGTCGGGGAAATGAACGTGTCCGGGCCCTGCTGCTGCTGCGTCGCTAAAATTGAGCCAAAGTAGTTTCTCTCCTGCGCGGCTGAGACGCCGACAACATCGAAGCATCTGCCCGGATAAAACGTCAATGTAACCAAACGTCAATGTAACCAAACATCAATGTAACCAAACGTCAATGTAACCAAACGTCAATGTAACCACGTAACCATGTATCTAATCAACCATTAGACCATTACACCATGAGACCATGTATCCACATAACCATTAAACTATGTAACAATGTCACCATTCATCTACGCAACAATGTATCCACATAGCCGTGTATCAATGTATTTGTGAGGCATTCGTTGGCGTTCCCGCAGAGGGAACAACACAGTTTGTGTGTCTCTGGCCGTCATTGAGCTGCCGTTCACTCCTCTTCACATCACTGAGCTCTGGTCACACCTGGGGAGAGGAGGCGTCCTGAACTTTGCAGCATTATTTCTGCAGCGCGTTCGTGTCCCTGTGAGGAGAAAAGAGAGGGAACACAGCTCGGTCCAAGGGGGAGGGGGGGGAGGGAGGGAGGGAGGCCTTATGGATTAAATAAACGCTCCATGAGGGAGCTTTCATAAAGGATCCGGCAAATATGATCCTTTCCTTCAGCGCGTGACTTCAGCCAAGACAACATATTGAAGATGTAAGTGCTGTCATGCAGACCCACAGGGAGGGGAGGGGGAGGGAGAGATAGGGGGGGGGGGGGGGGGAGAGGGAGAAAGAGATTTCAAACTGTCAGGTTTATCTCATGCATAATCACTCGCACAAATAATGGATGATAAGGCCAGAGAGAGAGCGAGAGAGAGAGAGGGAGGGAGGGAGGGAGAGCTAGGGAGGGCGGGGGGAGAGAGAGAGAGGGAGAGAGAGAGAGAGAGACACAGAGAGAGAGAGAGAGAGAGGCAACGGGGCTTCTCATCTGCAAATGAAAGCTCTTCCTCCGCCGCGCGGCGAGAGGAAGCTCTCTGGAGGAGAACATCGTCGCCTCTTCAGGGACAAACTTTGTTCGTCTTCACAAACAACAGCAACGCGGCCGCAAAGAGCTCGTTAGACGTGTGAACAGACCGGTCGCCCTTTATTGCTTTCCGCTGGTTTTATGGTGCCTTTGACTCTCTCTCTCCATCTCCATCCCTTTCTCTCTCCACAATAAACGGAGGCTCTGTTTGCTCACTCAGACCACGTTACCTTCGGGGCCTCGTGTGACTGAAATGCCGCTTTCATCTTGGAGGGAAGCGTCCGTCTCCCTCGGTGCTCACACCGAGAGCAGCAGAGAGATAGAGGGGATGTGATATGTCTTTGTCCACCGTAGCGTATCCCCCGTTTGTGTACCCTCTCCCACCCCGAGTCCAATCTCTTGAGGGGGGAGTGTGGAGAACACAATCAGGACAGGAGGGGGGGAGTAAAAGGGGAGAGGGGGGAGGGCATCTGGACCTGTCGACAAGGAAACAAGGGGACGGTTGACTGGCAGCCTCCTCTCCTCCCTCCTCGTCCCACTTGTACCTGTCAGCGGTCCGGTGGTTGAGATCTCTGCGGTTCGCTGGTCTTCTCCGCTCACACAACATCTCTTTATCCTTCACCTCCCTCCCTCCCCCCTCTCCCCCAACGAATCTGACCCTCAAGACCGGACCGGTGGAGCGGAACCACATTTGTGATGCTATACTATACGCCGCCATGTTCTGTATCCTCAAAGGATCCACGCTTCCTTTTTGACAATGTGGCTGCTGTGATTCATTGTTCCAGGATTCACAACATGGCCACTGACATGAAGACGCTGCTGTTGTCTATTGGGAAGATTAGCTCAGATTATTGGGTAGATTGATTTAGATTATTGGGTACATTGATTTAGATTATTGGGTAGATTTAAAGTATATATTTTTTTGAATGACAAATACTAAGTTGTGATGTGTCTTCAAATGTAGAAGAGTTAACATTCTGCATTGGTTTTATATTTTATATTTTCTATATTTAACTACAGCAGCAACTGAACTATTGCTCCATCCAGAACTATGACATCATTATTTCTACATTTAATTTAGTTAAGAACTTGCTAGTTTTTTTGACACATGGTTCTAATGAAAGGGAATTAAACGAGCAGAGGACGGACAAAGCCACTCAAAACACACACACACACACACACACACACACACACACACACACACACACACACACGCAGAGTGATGTCAGCACATGCAAGCGTTTGGCTCAGTTGGTTAATATCATAAGTTTCCAGCAATAAAAACCGTAAACCTCTGAACGCTAAACTGCTGAGCAAACTTAAAAACATTTTTTTTTGCGTTGCTCTCGTATTTAATCCTCTTTAAAGTTGGATGAAATCCATTTATCTGTTCACCGTGCAGCTGATCTGATGCTGCAGCAGAGCAGATGCAGGAAAAGCACATCAGCATCGGGTGGAGGTGGGTGAAGGGGGGAGGGAGGGGGGGGGGCATTATTATGGGAAATGACATCCCCCCCCCCCCCCCCTCATGTCCTGCTGTCATTTACCTTGAGACGCCGCACGACAAGCCCTCACATTATAAAACGCAGAGCACACACTCCCCATCTGTCAGCACGCCGGCCTCCGCTGCCGGAGAACTAGAGTTTGGCCGAAGTCGACTTCGGTCACGTGGCGCTGGACGGGCGTCGGATCAACGCTTCAGGCCGAGCAGCCTCGGCCTCATCCCTTCTGCCGTAAACCGAGAACTCTAAACGTTAACAGTATTAACACCGACACTGACGTCGGGTATGTTTCACCTGATAGAAAATACTTCTCATCAACTTGTATTAAAATACAACAATACACGGCAAATTGAAGTACTCTTCCTTTATTTTACCCCATGAACTTCTTATAAAAAGAGGTATCATGCAGGCACCCTCAGAAAAGGTGAAAAATTAAGGTCAAATATGATTAAAAATATAAATAATGTAGCTATGAACTTTGGTTCTATAAGACACGCCCACCTTCAATAAGACACGCCCACCTTCAATAAGACACGCCCACTTCACATCAGTGAGCAGCATGAAGCTACGCAAGGACACACAACTCAGACAAACACAATGAAAGGCAACACAATGAAAACAACGTAACCACAATCCTTCAGGTGAAAATCACCCGTCGATAGAGTTTTAGGGTTAACCCTTTAAACTCCGTCCCGGCTGGAGGCTGGAATTAAATCCCCAAAACTAACAGCCGAGTATTCATGAGCGGTACAAAGTCCTGCCCCCGAAGCGTTCACTCTTGCAGGAGATTGCGGGACATTAACTGCATGCCAGTTAACTCCTGACACGCTGAGGCTAATGGGGGCGGAGCCTCTGAGTAATGGCTCCGCGCTGTGTGGTGAGACGCTCTCGGGTGAGCGATCGGTTAAGTTGTGGTGTCACTGAATTACTTTTTGCCCTTTTGCGTCAGGTAGAAGGCGATCAGTCAGGAGGAGCGTCGGCCCGGCCTCTTCGGCTCCGTCCGGGACGGATCGTGTTCCTGAACGCCGCCTTCAGTTTTCTTACTCCGTCCCAGCAGACGTCTCGTTTGATTCATATTTCGTCGCCTCTGTTGTTAAACAGGAGCTGCGTCTCTCACCGAAGCGTCGCTTTGACGAGCGGAGGGTCGCTGGTACAGACGTTTGTTTAACTGAGAGAAATCAGAAAGGATTTGTAGATACACAACTGTGATGGTTCCAACACAAACACTCATTAGAAACTCATTAGTATGCAATTCATAAACAGCTATACATGTCTTATTCTTGATAAATAAGCTAATAAAACCACATTAATATGTAAACATCCAGGAATACAATGGGCTTTGAACAATGAGCAACATTTAGGTCTTTACTTTAACTGTTTTTACTCTGAGGAATGTGCATGATAAGCACATTTCTTGGTGTTTTCTTCTCCTTTAGTCGATGTTCTGCGAGCAGGAGCTTCATCTGCTGGGAGCTTGTTGGTCTCCAGCCGTTATTGATTGAAGAGATTGGAGTTCTTTGGTCATATTGTGGCTGAACTGTTTCTCAGGACATTTGTCTCTTTATTGTGTCCGTCAGTGTCCTCCGTGTATTAAAAAGGAAAATGATTTCCTGGAGCGTTCCACGTCCTCTTCTCTTTACGGCGCTCTTACACCGGCTCTGTTCCCCCTCTCAAGTAATTGAGATGAGCCACGCGGGAGAAGAAACGCCACAACTTTCATCTTTTATTCACGAGCCGCTACACAAACGCCATCGCAGACTTCCTTCATCTTCCCCAAAACCCGCTCCCCGCCCACCGCCCCGGAGATTCTCCTGTTTTTCCCCACATATGGACCTGGCATTATACTCTGATAGTCCTATTAATAACAATTCCACTAAGATATAACAGCGGCGAGTCTCTCAGACATGGGTTTTATTATGAGCAATGGGGGCAATTTGGCATGGGAGCATGTGGGTGTTCAAAGAAGGCCCATCACTTATCTAAATAGCACAGAGTTGTGCGCTGAATGTCAAGTTATTAACTGTGGCTGTAATACAAATTCAATTCAGAGGCCAGATTTAAATGAGCGAAAAGCTGAACTGCTTGCTAATTGTAAAAATGGACAGCTCTTCTGAAATGGATTTGTTCGACATCGCGGTCGTTTTTCACCGGGACGACTTACGGAGAATGTGTTTCGCTTCCTGTTTCCCAATAAATGGCGCTGGGGTTGAATTGGCCGGTTGGACATGCTGAAGGCATTCCTTCACTCGGTTTCTTCTCGCTTCGATATCCACCGTTGTTTCATCGTTGGAGTTTTCTTCCCTCGAGCGCAGCAGTCGTACCCGGCTCCGGCTTCATCTTTGGAGACAATATGTTGGAATTGCCTCCAGTGCTTCTTCAACACCTTCGGGGATTTTTCATTTTGTCTCTCTCGCCTTTTTCTCATGATCTGGGGGAATTGAAAAGTCGCGTGTTCAATAATGGAATAAATGGGTTTAAAAGGAGTTGAGGTGGAGAAGAACCCCGGTCTTCCTCCAGACATTAGTTACCAGCACAGACACAACATGAGACTTGTGTTTGATACGCTGTCATCATCTGCATATTGTGTCACGCCACTGCAACTCTATTAATGCAGAACAACTGATTTTCTGGACTTTACCCTAATTAAGTAAACTTTCCCTTTACACAAAGCTCAGTTAAGGAGTCGAGTGATCTGCTTTATCTGACTGAAGACAATGCACATCATTGTTGTTCTTATGGCTGAAAACATGGAGACGGGAGGAAAGTTTACAACAAGACGTCATGAAAGCTTCTGTGACTGTATTTGTTTTAAGGGAGACGATGGATCCAGGCTTGGATCAATGATTTCACAACAATCTTTATTGTCTACGTTCGGCTAAGATTTGTCCAGTAAAACTGAGCAAATCAATCCAAATGACGACTAATCATGATGAAAAATGCAAACGTGTTTAGCTTATATTAATCTCTAACACAAACACAGAAAAGGATTGAGTTTAAACTCAGTTGACACATTTCATTCCGTGCTTCGCTTGTTTGTCGTCTGGCGAGCTAATTTAGATGCTTTAGTTTTCACGAAGGAAACTAATGCAACTAATAACAAGGTCTGTTGAATCTACAAACCATAAAAATACAAGCTATTTAAACCCTAAAGGTCTCACGTCAGGGTGAGAGCTGCTCCACCTCCGCCGGGTCTCTAGATGGACCACATGGGCCTGCTGGCTTTCCTCAAGTGTCTCTCGGATATCAGCAACATCTGACAGTACGTTTTTGTACCCGGCTCATGTCATCGTTAAATAGAAAACCTGACTTCCATTCTATTCAAATTCCTCTCTTTTATGTCACCTGGGTCGTGTTTGCTTTCCGCTCCGCCGCTGGCTCGCGGTTACTCTTCCTGCTGCTGCGTTTGATGCCTCTGCAAACTGAACACCAACAGTTCCTTAATTAGTTTCACATCAAACGCCCCGCGGCAATTTGGGTCGCATCGTTTTTCCTTCCGTTACCTGTTTCATCCACAGACTTTTATTTGTGAAAACATCTGTTTAAAGGGTCGAGGGTCATTCACAGGAACTCTGGCTGCTCGATGTCGGGGGTTTGACACCGCACCCTGAAGGTTTATCTTTATAATCTTTATTTGATAAGGACATCACATAGAATTATAGCATACATCTACACACACAAAAACAGACACACTGTGTTGAGAGTTTCTAGCGACACGCTAATTTACAAAACCTGTCCACGGGAGGCTTTTAAAAATAAAAACAGGATAATACATGCAGAAATGCATACATGGATCCATACACAAAGTAAAAGTGTGTGTTAGAAGGGTGTTGCGTCTCTTTTTGCCATGATTTAAGACCTTAATTAAAAATAAAATTGAGGTTTCTACTTTGGTTCCAGTTGGGGGCGGATCATAGTTTTGCATTGAAGCACATTGCTGATGCTGTTCTGTGTTGAACCGAGACCCTGAGATAACCTTAATCAAGTGTTTGAATATACCAACACACATGCTGCGGCTGCACTAAGCGGATATTGCATTGCAAAGATTGGATATTTTACAATTTCCAATATTCTTTTATATTAACACAAATGACCTACCCTCACTTACCGGACCCTTTTATTAAGATTTTCTCATTATGTTACAAAAAGACATAACCCAGCCAGCATTTCTGCTCCTTCCAACAGTATTTGCTGTCGCAAATGAGTTGTATATGTATATGTTCCTTCATTTAAAATAACTAAATCGTATAAAATGAAGCAGCAGGACTATTCCAGCTAACGTATGAATGAAGCAGAACTATTGTAGTTAATGTATGAAATGACGCAGAACTATTCTAGCTAACGTATGAAATGACGCAGAACTATTCTAGCTAACGTATGAAATGACGCAGAACTATTCTAGCTAACGTATGAAATGACGCAGAACTATTCTAGCTAACGTATGAGTGAAGCTGAACTATTCTAGCTAACGTATGAAATGACGCAGAACCATTCTAGCTAACGTATGAGATGACGCAAAACTATTCTAGCTAACGTATGAATGAAGCAGAACTATTCTAGCTAACGTATGAATGAAGCAGAACTATTCTAGCTAACGTATGTTATGACGCAGGACTATTCTAGCTAACGTATTCATGTTTATACCTGTAGATTCTCTATTGGACATCCTGTGACATAGCTTGCATTTCTGTCGACCTCTGCAAGGCGTTCACAGCTTTGTCGTTTCTGCGCCTTTTCTCGACTAACTAAAGCCCCCTCAAAAAGTTTGCAGAGGTGGACCAATCGAAAGGTCGAAACCTCCAGAACTTTCCAATCAGGAAAAGGTTGGTGCCGCCGTGAGTGGAATCGCTCCATCTTTCTTGGCTCCTTCGGTCTTTTCCAGCTGCCGGCCCGGCCAGCGTGCAACCTGGTCGTTACGTTTTTGAACACTTTGGCTCCTCGCGCCGTCCCTATAAACGCGACATAAATCCAGATCGGTCTCGCGCCCTGACTCCCGGACCTATCTTCCAGAGAGCCGGACGTTTTTTCCTTTTTACGAGGTGCGATTCGTGGCATGAATACATCACCGGCGCTTTATTACAGCCAACCGCGTGGGCTGATTAAATCGTTCTGCAGCCTGCAGACCTGCAAACACACTCAGTGTACTGTCCACTGTCCACATGATCAATATCCACTAGCTTGAGTCATGCAAACGTCACATAACAACTCCTATTAGTTGCTTCTGGTCCATTCATTCTGCTACACTTCAGCTATTTTATCAACACAGACCTTCAATTTCCCTCTCTCTCCATCTCTCTGTCTTTCTGTCTCTTTGCACACCTGCCAACCGAAAGTACACAAACACACAAACACACACACACACACACGCTTTCGCCTCACTAAAGCCGAGATTGAGATGTAAAGAACGCTGTTCGGCTGGGTTTGCTGGCAGATGCCTCTCCCACGGCCCGACAGATTACGTTCATACGTCCAATTTAGTTCAGCTGCCGAAAAACAAAAACACTACACAGTCTCTAGTGGAGGCGAGGGGGGGAGAGAGAGAGAGAGGGAGAGAGAGAGAGAATCACACAGACTGAGTCTGCAGAGAAGTGGGGGAGACGACTTGTCTCGGAGAAGCCAAAGACGGATAAACCCTCTCGGGGAGCGGAGTCGAAAGATTGGGAGGCTGCGAAAAAAGTCAAAGAGGGATCGGCAGAGAGAAAGCGCTGTGGAGGAGCGAGGGCGAGCGAGCAGCCGGAGAGCACATTTCCCCACCAAAAAAAAAAAAAGCATCCCTGGCGCATCGAACCGAGTCCCTGTCGCTCTGTGATTGATTGGCTAACGTGGAAGTGTGCTCCGAGGGTGCTAGACAGCTGACAGAGGGGTCGGCGTGAGGGGGGATCTTGAGGAAGAGGGCTCCACTAATCCTTCCTCTTCAAGGGGGGAAGCTCCCACTCATCCAGCACTTGTCCAGAGGACTCCTCTGTACTGGGGGGAAAGAGAGCAGAGTGTCTGGAAGAGCTTTTTGTTGGCACTTCAGCTATGGCGATGATAATCGCCACCCAGCAGATCGATACCGCCGCCTCCAAAATGGTAAGCTGACATCGTACCGTATGTAGTGTGCACAGCGTTGAGCCGGCTCTTTGGCATGCAGCTCATTCACCCTGAACCGGCTCCTTATCCTGCTGTTTCGTAAGATAAAGCCTCTCAGCGTACGTCCATCTTGGCCGGGGTCATCTCGGTCCAGTGACAGGCGGGTTGTTTCTTGTCCTTCTGGAGCTCCAAGCCGACTTGGCCCGAGGTAGACGTTCAATCAGCCTCCTCCACCTGCCTCGTTGAGTCGGCCTCCCCTCCGCCCATCTTTCTATCTTCTCTTCCCCTCCTTCGATCGGACCCTCGCCGGCCCGGCAGCGCCGGCTCACATCGGACGGGTGAAGCGGCTCGGCGGCCAGAAAGAGACTCTGTCAGCGCTCGTCTGTGCTCGTTCGGGGACGACCAGCCAAATGGCGTATGAAGTATGAATAACACATTTGAGTCCGCGATAACAATGCCGTTCTCGCTCGTTGCTCGTTTGAAGCCGGGCGGCGGCACTTACTGAAATGCAGAAGCAAGTACGCATGAATGCGCATCGCTCAAAGCAAGTGACGCCGTGTGAAAAGAGACGAGACGTTCCAACCAGGAGATCCGTGTTCGTGCCCCAAAGCGCCGTTGAGTTATTTTGACGTCACGGTTCTGAAGTTTGTGGCGAGTCCTCATATCTTTTACTTATTTTAAGCCCCTGGTGTTTTTTCCTAAATCCTAACTAAGTGGTTTCCCGACGTTAAAGGACGAAACAATCACGACACAAGGAGTGTCCTGGAAATGTCATTTTTATTTACACGCCTTCCCATGAGACGCCCGTCAGGTTGCTGGCGGCATCCAGGAGGATGAATGTGGAGTTTAGGAGCAAAACGCTGAAGTTTCAAGGTTGCGAGGCGGTTAAATAGACTGTGAATGCAACAATTTAAACCCTGTAACAACAACCAGTTGCCCGCTGGCGCTGTGGATCAGCATGTGACTCAGTGCAGTGATGGATGTAAAGTGTTCAAAATTAAAGCGAAGAAGCCTAATTTTCTTCAAAGGGCGGCTTCATTGGCGTCAGTGTTGCCGACTGGCAACTTTGTTGCTAGATTTTGCAACTTTGTGAGCTTGTGCTGCTTTCTACTCTCACTGGAAAAGAGTTTGCGACACTGGGCGGATGATTTTACTCTGATTTTTAATCTGAAATGACAGGTTTCCATGGTTGAACGTTAGATGATCAGCACGTTTGAAATGGATTATTAATGTGAGAAACTTGATGGATTGTATTTGCATTTCTGAAAATGTTGGCCGTTGATGGATTATTCGGTTTTAATGTCTTCAATCTGTGTTAAATATCCATCATGGTAACTGTGAAATAAGACAACCCAGTCAGTTTGGTCAAAAAGTTAAGGTTTTTGTGTAAAAAGTTAAGGTTTTTGTGTAAAAAGTTAAGGTTTTTGTGTAAAAAGTTAAGGTTTTTGTGTAAAAAGTTAAGGTTTTTGGGTAAAAAGTTAAGATTTTTGTTCAAAAAGTTAAGGTTTTTGTTGCAAAAGTCACGTTTTTGTTCAAAAGGTCTCGTGTTTGTAACATGAGAGCTTGTCGACATGTTCTACAGGAACCCAGAGTCGGCGTGTGCAGCTGAACAGGAGCTCCATGCGCCTCCTTTCTCCTTCAGAGGACAACGATCATGAGTGGGCTCTTTGCCAAAGAGCAGGTGTACGTCTCTCCGCTCCACTTTGTCCCATTACTGCTAATATAATAATAATATAATATAATATGAGATAGCAGCGTGTACAGTTTAGCCAAAGGGCAGCGCATTATCTTCCAGGTGAAGAAGATCACAGTGAAAATCAGCTGAGCTGCTGCTTTTATTCTGCTTTTTTCTTTCCTCCCGTTTTTAATTCTGACACCGAATTTTATTTCATCCTTTGCCTTCAAGCTTCTCGCTGCTTCATATCTTGACGGGCCTCTCTCTCTCTCTCTCTCTCTCTCTCTCTCTCTCTCTCTCTCTCTCTCTCTCTCTCTCTCTCTCTCTCTCTCTCTCTCTGAACCCTCCGGTCTCAGTGTTTCATCATGTCGTCAGCAGCGATGCTCGGGGTCCGGCCCCTTCGGTCCCGAGGCCCTTTGATACTCGCACAACGGACGATTCTCATTCCTCTGATTTAACACAAAGCCCCCCCCCCCTCTCTTCCTCCTCTCCCTCCTCTTCCTCCTCCTTCCCCTCGTACCTCCCCAGGCAGAAGACACACATCACTACTCAATGCTGGGACGTCTCATTTACCGGCTAATGTGGCTAATTCCAATCCCTGCGTTACATTAAAAGGGTTCCAGCTCATGAACCTTCATCCTGGATGGAAGTTCTTGTCTTTAAACACTCGAGGTGCTTCACGTGAGGCAGGAAGGACTTTTAATGGCTTTTCCATACGCACGTCGTTGGCGACTTCCATTAGTTTACCTTTCAAAGTCCTCTCGCGGCGCGGTGACGTATTGTTTGTGCCGTGTGGCAGATCAGTTCTGTAGGAAAAAAAGGGATTTATTACATTAAAAAAAGGTCGAGATTTCGTATTGATTCTTTCTGGGATGACAGATGATTGACTGCAGCGCGGCCGCGGCGTGAAGAAGTGATTTTCTATGCGCACGTTTGTCTCCTCTGTGGCATTTAAGTCCTACGTCTCGTCAAATAAATCGATAATTACTTTAAATTCACAGTTTTCTCATTTTTTTCTCTCTCCTGCATTCATGCAACATTTTCTCTTCTGGAGCCAGAAGAACAAAAAGCTGCCGAGAGGAGAAACGACTGAAGGAGAATAAACGTATAGATTTAGCTCCTCGTGCTAATTGAAGTCCCGGCTAACGCGTCCTGCTCGAGTCACGTGACTGAAAACTAATTATAAAGACGTCAGGTTGTTGTAGTGTGTGTGTGTGTGTGTGTGTGTGTGTGTGCGTGTGTGTGTGTTTATGTGCATGTGTATGTGTGTGCGTTTGGATTTGTGTGTGTGTGTGTGCATGTTTGTGTGTGTGTCTGTGTGTGTATGTTTATATGTGCCTGTGTGTGTGTGTGTGTGTGTGTGTGTGTGTGTGTGTGTCTTTGCATGTGTTTGTGTGTATGTGTGTGCGTTTGCATTCGTGTGTGTGTGTGTGTGTGTGTGTACTGTGCATGTGGCGAGTCATCCAGGTGAAGCACATTTATGTCAACTTTCCATCCTTCCTCCTCCTCTTCTTCCTCCTCCTCCTCCTCTGCATTTCATTTTATCTGGTCCATCTCCGTCTCCTTATCTCCTCGTCTCCTTATCTCCTCGTCTCCTTATCTCCTTGTCTCCTTATCTCCTTGTCTCGTCGCCTCCACTCGCCTCAAAACTGCAGAATGAGCGAAAAACACCATTTGTCATGAAACCTCTTCCCTCCTTCCTCCTCTTCTTGTCGTTTAAAAAATGTTTGTTTTCCCGGAGCCGGTGCAGGCGTCCGTAAAATAAATAAACAAATAAATAAATAAAATAACAGGTAAACTCGTGGCAGGTGGGCGGGTCCACGGCGGCGAGTGACAGCAGCCATTAATTTGGCCGTTTAATTTTAAATCCAACGGCGTCGAGCTCCAGCTCCTCCAATCTCCCGCCTGTCAGTCAAAACAAGCCTCTAGACACACACACACACACACACACACACACACACACACACACGGCCCTGAGGACTTTCACCCGCCGTGCGACGATGTGAGGGCGGTGTGCAAAGAAACGACTGCCGCTGCAAATTGTGTTCTCTCGTCGTAAAGCAGGAACCCAACAGAGCCGAGCATTCTGGGTAATGGCCAGATTGATCCTCCCTCCTCAGGGTGGAGGGTTTATGATCGTGTTCTCAGAGAGAACCGGACCGCGACGGAGGAATGTGACACCGCGGAGAAATATATGATCCCTCGCTTCTTCTTCTCTTTTCTTTTCTTCTTCTCTCTCACCTTTTGCTCCCATCACACTTCTTCTTCTTCTTCTTCTTCTTCTTCTTCTTCTTCTTCTCTTCTCTTTTCTTCTTCTCTTTTCTTTTCTTCTTCTCTTTTCTTTTCCTCTTCTCTCACACCTTTTGCTCCCATCACACTTCTTCTTCTTCTTCTTCTTCTTCCTCTTCTTCTGTTAAAGCACATGAGCGTGTGATGCTGCGTTCCTCCACCAGGTGGCAGCCTCTGCTCACATGAACCAGCAGCTCTCTGAGTGTTTGACTTATTGTTGTTGTTTTCTCTGTTTATCTGTGTGGAAGTGGAGAAAAATACAAAACAACTTCCTGTCACCGACCTCCAGGAAGCAAACAGCTTCATTAGAGTCGTCACATGACGATCACATGACGCTTAGTCTTCTTCTTCTTCTTCTTCTTCTTCTTCTTCTTCTTAATCTCATCACGGTGTCTGGAGGATTAAATTGCATTAGACTGTGAGCTGGATGTAATGTGCAGAAACACATGGCAGCCTCTTCCTCTTCCTCTTCCTCTTCTTTCCTCTCTCTCCTGGTGAAACCTTTCTTGGTAAAATGTGTTCAGCAGAAGCTTTGGCGGCGTTGGAGTCGAGCGCTATCTTAGCAGCCGAACAGATGAACCTGAGCAGGTGTGAGGTTCTCCAGGCGTTCAGCATGTTTATGAAAGAACTTGAGCGTACTTAAACGTTAATGCTAATAAATCCATAATATAGTGAAATAAAACTACATTTTATAGGTAAAGCTAGACATTGCAACCTGACACAATGTGGAACATCCTTCTAAAGGATGTCAGATTTATTCATCTTCTTATTTCCCAGTTGATGCCCCATTAAAACCATCAACATGCGTCATGCCTGTCCCGTCCTTCTCCCGCCACGTGGGGGCGCTCTTGTTCTCCTCAACACATCTGTCGACCTGAATGCAGCCGCTGCTGCTGCTGCTCGCAAACACACACAACTCCTCGAGACACTCGAGCTGCTCTCCATCTGCAAAGTCACGATAAGTTTCCTCTGATCTGCTCATCTGTCGCGTCGCGTCGCGTCGCGTCGCGTCGCAGCATCTCTGCAGCTTCTCACCGCAGAGACACGGAGACGTGTTGTCCAGCGCTCACTTTCTGAGACAGAAAGGGGAGTCGGGATCTCGCCGAGGCTTCACCTCACTCCGTCTCCACGGGTCCGGATGCTGGGAGCTGTATCCGGTCTCCTCCAGCAGCTTTTTAGTTGTGAAAGTGTCGCTGCAGCGCCGGAGAAACCCGACCAGTGGACCTGAGAGGAACCCGGAACAGCTGGAGTCTTTGTTCCTGGTCTGAAGCGCATCCCGTCCTCATTCACCTCCAACTTGGACTTTTATTGATTGAGAACACTTCTTTGTGTGCGCGTGACGTGACAAACAGTCGACATGGCGTCACTCTATCAGAGATTAACCGGCCGGATCAACACAAACGAATCCTTCCCCAACCCCCCGGAGGCGAGCCGTCTCCTCGGGCAGGGAGGTGTGGAGGCGGAGAGCCAGCGAGCCCGGCTCCAGCCCCGCGAGCCCCGCGAGGACGAGGACGTAAGAACCCCGTGACCGCCGCCGCGCGCCTCTGTTTGTCTTTAACGAGCTCATGAAAGTGAAGCAGCCACATCGCTTCTTATGACCCGGTTCCGCTGCTCAGGACAAGTCTACCTCTTCTTCTTCTTCTTCTTCTTCTTCTTCTTCTTCTTCTTCTTCTTCTTCTTCTTCTTCTTCTTCTTCTTCTTCTTCTTCTCCTTTAAAGCAAACTTGGCAAACTTGTGCGTCATCGCGCATCAATGGCTCTGCTTGTCTGTCAGTGAGGTGACGCGTCTCGGCTCATCACGTCACTTTGAGACGTTGACGTGCGCGCGTCCCGACGCGAGTCTCACTTGAAATGAGTGACAATCACGTTTGAAATCATATAAATCAAACATTGCCTGCATGATCCTGCCTCTTTCTTTTGTTTTAGTTTCTCCAAATCTGTTCACTGCCAGCTGTTCAGGACTGAGGGATGTTTGTGGAAGGATGCTCACGCGATCCAGCGAGGTCACCTTGGTGTTTTAATCCGGGTTTAGCCGCCAGAGAAGCGGCGGCTTGAGGCCCAAACGCTGCCAAAGTAACCCGAGTCCATGGAGCCGGGCGGCGCTGTCCGCGGTGCTGAAACAGTAACTCAGCTCTTACTGTGTGTGTGTGTGTGGGGGGGGGGGGGGGGGCTGCTTTTTTACTGCTGTGTTTTTACTCCAGAATGATAAACCTGTCTGTTCGTGTGAGCCCACATTGACCTTTACGGGTTCCTCGCCATCGTTATTGTGTCATTTAGCTGCCCGAAGTCACACGGTTCTGTCTGCAAAGACTGAGCTTCACATCCAAGATGGCAACAAGTGCGAGAGAGAAAGTGGATCCGGTGTATTTTACATCGGTGGAGGATGGAGGCCACTGTTCCTCTGCTGTCTGTCCGAGCTGCATGTTGTGTCTGCTGTCATTTCTGTTTGCAACATGTAGTCGAAACAGTTTGGTGTGCCACAAGGAGCCTCACTGGGGACTGTGTTGTTGTGATGCTGTTTTGTGTCCAGAGGGTTCGTTTCGGGGGGAAACACCTGCAGAGCGACGCCGATGAGATCAGGAAGTCCTTGCTGGTGTTCAGGCTGCTGTTTGCAATGTTCAGAGAGGGAAAGCACGCGGCGCCGGGTCAAAAGTGCAGCGTTTCACGCCTGCTGTCTGCAGACATTCATAAACAGAGATCTGCATTGTTTCAGAGGGAAAAGAAACTGAGTTTCTAAACGACAAATTGAGTCTCTGGACGTTTCGCTCCAACGTGAGCCGTCATAAAGAGTTGAGCAAACACACATGGAGCTGCTTCACGAGGCAGCGTGAGAACCACTCACACGGTTTTCACGGCTTCCTGCAGAGTGACAAGTGGCCTCATGTTGTCATCCTGCAACGTAACTTTTACTTACAACAACAACAACTCATGAACGCATGAAGGTCAGAATGAAGGCGCGAAACAAACTTTAATAACCGGGATGTCGACAGCTGCGTGAATAACTCTCATGCATCTTTCATAGCGCATGTGTCATCTTTGGTTATCTCCGCCTGCGAGCGTTATGTTTCCGTGTGTGTGTGTTTCCGTGTGTGTGTGTTTTCCTGTTCCACGTCCTGCGTGTGTGTGTGTCCTGTGTGTGTCACAGGGATAAAACTCTGGTTGAGCAGCGCGTGAATAAAACATGAGGTTGATTTATTGACCCCGCGGTCCCGTCGCTGTGTTTGTCGGCTCAGCAGCGAACTCCCAAATCAATACCAGCCGTGATGTACAGTCTCCTCTTCATCAAGCGCAGAGGAGAGGAGACAAGGAAGGAGGGGACGAGGGTCGTGGTGATCGCTCGTGAGCTCCGTTCTCTTCTTCATGTGGTCTCATTGTTTGTATCACACACACACACACACACACACACACACACACACACACACACACTAGTGTAATCTCTGACCCCGCCTTCTCTTCTCTTCTTGATGTCGATCCCATCTTTTGGCATCGAGCCAGCTGTGAGGACTTAATGAGCGTCTGGTAGAGGATGAAGAGCTCCTGCTCCTCTTCCTCTTCTCATTCGGCCTCACAGCCTCGCGCCGCCACTTGAAAAGTGTGTCGTCCTTTTCCTCCTCCGTCTCTTAATTACATTAATTTATTAATTAAATTAAGAATATCTCGTTTTGCAACGAAAGCCTTCATTTACTGTCGAATTATGAGATAGAAAGTTATTATTATGAGGAAAAAAGTCAAAATTATGACATAAAAAGTCCTTATTATTACTGATTTTTATTATTATTTTTAATCTGTGCTCTCAGCCGAGGAATTATTGTCCATAAACCAACAATCGTCTCATCAGAGCTTTTGTTCAGCAGTGTGACTTCTTCTTCTTCTTCTTCTTTTTCTTCTTCTTCTTCTTCTTCTTTTTCTTCTTCTTCTTCTTCTTCTTCTTCTTCTTCTTCTTCGTCTCAGATCTCAGTCTGATGGCAGAACATCTCATTACAAATGTAATCAGCCTCTTCCAGTCTGCGGGGCCATGCTACATGCTACGTGCTAGCTGCTAGCTTTCATGATCACACGACTGATGATGTCATCGCTGACGCTCGATGTGAGTCGTTTCTCCCTCAACTGGACATTTCTGGACTTCCTCTATCCGGCAGCATTTAAACCAGCTGAAGAGATGTGAACCCCTTAAAACAGGAATCTTCACTTTGCAACATGAAGGTCGCGTCCCGGCGGTTTGATTCCTGCGTTTCCTCCACAGACTCATCACACGCGTAAACGTCTCCGTCTGCAGGGTCAGCGCGGCGGTAACGAGTCTCACGAGAGCGACGCCGCGACCCAGACCTCTTAGAGGGGTGTGTGTGTGTGTGTGTGTGTGTGTGTGTGTGTGTGTGTGTGTCTGTGTGTGTGCGCTTGACTCACATATTTACACATTTCAACTCGTTTTCTTTACGCTCGCCCAACTTGTATCTCACTTATTCTGCCGTCGAGAGGCTTCCACTGCGCTTTGCATTAAGAAGTGTGTGTGTGTGTGTGTGTGTGTGTGTGTGTGTGTGTGTGTGTGTGTGTGTGTGTGTGTGTCGGGGGTGGGCTCAAATAAATCCACCGCTGCACGTTAAGACACACACACCCCTTCTCTTTTGTTTTATCCATCAGCCAAACACACACACACACACACACACACACACACACACACACACACACACACACACACACACACACAGAAAAGAGCATACCTTTCTTTGTGTGTGTTGAGTCCTGAAATCCTCTTCAGATAATAAACTGAATCAAAATCAGATTGTTATTTTATGATCATAGAAACATAATATAATATACAATATAATATATAATATAATATATAATATATTATATAATATAATATACAATATAATATATAATATAATATACAATATAATATATAATATAATATACAATATAATATATACTATGATACTCGTGAAGACCAGAGCAGGAGCTGCAGCATAAATAAACTCCATAAAGTGTTTATGAGGTCGGCGTCAGCAGACGGAGATTTTCTTCAGAACGTAATAAACTTTTAAATAAGTCATGAGGATGCAGAAAACACGCTTAATGTTTCTATGTTTCTATTATTGTACGACTCTACTTTAATGTTTCTATTATTACACGACTCTATTTGAATATTTCTATTATTATAGGACTCTACTTTAATGTTTCCATGTTTCCCTCAGAAGCGATGGCTCTGTTCTCCGTAGATGTTTTATCTAAAATGACATCACCGATAATTATCTTAATAATATACATTTGTATCGTTAGCAAAACTTTCTTTCACTCATGTCTATAAAGCATTATGATATTACTAAAATATTATTATAATAATACTATAATATTATATATAATATGATGTATAATGCTTTATCAGGTTATATTACTGTACAATTATATTTATAAGCACTATTAATATTAATGTGTGTGTGTGTGTGTGTGTGTGTGTGTGTGTGTGTGTGTGTGTGTGTGTGTGTGTGTGTGTGCGGTACATCAGGTACACGCTGAGGGCGGGAGGAGTGGGCGGGGTCACGTGATTCCGGACAGGAAGCGAGACTTCAATGTGTTTTGTCAACGTGGTTATAATATCTAATATATGAAGCTGTGTTTTTATCTATAATGTATATCAATGTGTTTCATGTAAATATGGCAGAAATGTTCCCTCTGCTGGTGCTTTACATCTCCGGTTAGAGATGATAAATACGCACAGAGGGAAGCGACATGAGACGCCCCGGACCGCTCGCTGGAGGGATTTGCTAAATAATAAACAATAATAAGAACAAAAATAACAACATTCTGCACTCGTCCAATAAAGTTATTAAACCTGAAGCAACGAGCTCATAAACAGAGGAAAAAGATTTCAAAAACTGGGAAATACATAAACTTCATATGTTAGCGTCGTGTTAGCTTTCTGTTAGCGTCTCTTGTGTTAGCTTTCTGTAGCGTCTCTTGTGTTAGCTTTCTGTTAGCGTCTCCTGTGTTAGCTTTCTGTTAGCGTCTCCTGTGTTAGCTTTCTGTAGCGTCTCTTGGGGTGGGAGAGAGATAAAGAGAGAGAGAGAGGGAGAAAGGGAGAGAGAGATATAAAGTGGCAGAGGGAGAGAGAAAGAGAGAGAGTGAGGTAGAGGTAGAGAGAGGGATGAAGAGAGCTTGTCTTGAAGTGCCGCTCTCCTCCACTAGAGGTTCTCCTCTTCCTGTCGTTTGCTTTCCACGGTGTCGTCTGTGAGGACTGAAGGCCGAGCGAGAGGTTAAAGAGAGAGAGAGGACGAGGGAGGATGGAGGGCGAGTACAGAGACGGAGGGATGGAGGGATGGAGGGACGGAGCGAGATAGAGCCGACGCCTCGGAGGCAAAAAGGTCCAACAGAAAGACTCTTGATCAGAACCAGAAGCGTTCTCCGGTTAGAGACGATTTGAATCGTTGTTTCATGTAATAAAAAGATGATGATGTCTAACACAGAGGTCATGTGACCAGAGGTCACGTGACCAGAGGTCATGTGACCCGACAGACAACCTTCTACTGAAAAAACAAGAATACAACATTTGGTTTTAGACGTTTATTTACGTGTATCGACCTTTTTATTCATATTTTCCACTGCTTTTGTGAAGCTAAGACCAGTTTCCATCATCATTTTTCCGCTTCATGTCCATAAGATCACTTCACACTTCAGCTTCATGACATCGCCGCCTCGTCATCCAGAGAGCTGAGATTGTTCTGCACGTTTTCATGTCACACACGGCCATGTTTCTGATCGGGACGCGCCTTTAAAAGGTGAATTTAAATCCAGTAAATCCAGGAAACGCATGCTAATCTCCCCACTGCGGGCCTAATAGAGGATTACATCAACTTATTTCTTGTATTTTTTAATTTATATATTTTGTTTTCACTAAACAGGCAAAGAACCGTATGTGGTAATTTACTGGATGATCATTTTCTACCAAAAAATATGTATTTTTTTAAATGCCACAACAGTAAAGGAGTATTATTATGTCCTCCAGTAGCGCTCGAGGGTTGACATTTTGAATTTCAATGAGTGACCTTTAAAGGGTTAAATGTCTCTTCCTGAAAGCTCTTTGTAGTTTAACTCGACTGAAGAAATTGTTCTTTCGTGCTTCTTCTTGTTCAATAGTTGAATGCACTTTGGATAAAAGCGTCAGCTGCATGTAATGTAATATTTTGCCTGAGGAGATGCATTATTATATTATAAACATCTCAACTTTCAGCCGTTCTGACATGTCCTCCTCGTGGGGAGGGGAAGCGTCATCATCATCATCATCATCATCATCATCATCATCATCATCACCTCTGCAGGAAGATCACAAGTCTCTAAACTGTTGTTTCCTCGAACTCTCGATTGAACCCAAGTGGTTCTGCGTCGCCGTCAAGACGACCGTCCCAACGCTCTGATTCTGCTCTGAGGAGGGAGGAGGTAGGAGTGAAGAGTAAGGAGGCAGGAGGCAGGAGGTAGGAGTGAAGAGATAGGAGTGAGGAGGTAGGAGTGAAGAGTAAGGAAGGAGGAGGTAGGAGTAAGGAGGGAGGAATAAGGAGTAAGGAGGGAGGAGGTAGGAGTAAGGAAGGAGGAATAAGGAGTAAGGAGGGAGGATGTAGGAGTAAGGAGGTAGGAGTGAGGAGGTAGGAGTAAGGAAGGAGGAGTGAGGAGGTAGGAGTAAGGAGTAAGGAGTGAGGAGGTAGGAGTAAAGAAGGAGGAGGTAGGAGGGAGGAGGTAGGAGTAAGGAGGTAGGAGTGAGGAGTAAGAAGGGAGGAGGTAGGAATAAGGAGGTAGGAGTGAGGAGGGATTAAGACGCAGGGAAAGTGTTGTTATGAGCGCGCGGCCAACACTGCAGCGCTGAGCTTCAGGTCGGTGTCGTGTTACGAAGCCTCCAGACAAGCGGACCACTCATCGGTCTGGACTACTTCCTGGAACGTGATGATGAGGTGGATGTCACCACAGGGGGCCGAGGTCCCCTGCAGGTTGAGCAGCGCTGCTGGCAGACAGAACACAGAACAACCAGAACAAAGCACGAGCGTCGATGTTGTTTACCGCAGAGAAAAAAAACAGAAGAAGAAATAAAAATCACTTCTCTGTCGTCTCCTCCGAACTCTGCCAGGTGTCTCCGGCTGAAGCGCTTCTGAGCGCCACGACGTTAAACTCCGACGTCTCAGAGGCGCCGCGACAGGTTTTGTTGTTGTTGTTGTTTTGATGTTGAAACGCAGAAGGGCTGCAGTTCACCCTGAGCGGCACCGAGGTTAAAAATAGGAACCGTGTCTCTGATTGAGGAACATGGCGGCGCTGTGATGGAGCGCGACGGTGAATTATTAATGAAGACGCATTATTAATGAAGACAACATGTGGAAGTCTACACTGCTGGAAGAGCATGTGAGAGCTTCCTGTTGTGTGTTTCACATCTGTATATATGTGTGTGTGTGTGTACTTGTATCAGTGCATGTGTGTATGTGTGTGTTGTGTGTTCTACATCTACACACGTTGCTCGTGTCTCTTTTCTCGTGTTGTCTTCCTCGTTAGCGATCCTTTAGCTCGTCGTCGTCGTCGCTCCTCTCGTCTCCCCGCGTCACAAACATCTACATGAAACTCCTCTGGTCTGGTGCGCATGAAGCTTTTGAGCAGGAGTTGCTGATTCCTCGTGCATGAGAGTAAAATGATGACACAACAGCCGACGCCCTGCAGGTGAGCGTCCGCCTGAGCTCGCAGGATTAACACAGAATCGATCTGACGCCTCTAGTTGAACTGACACTCGGTGAGCTTCTATTCATCCTTTCATCCTGTAACTCAGCTGTTTCCAGAACTCCTTACAAACTGGAATTGCCTCCCTCCTCCTCCCTCGCCTTCTCATCGCTCACCTTTTTGACCCGGTGTCTCGTCGAATGGCGGCGGCCCGGCGGAGCGTAGCATTGCATCGGCAACGTTGTCTCTCGGCGGCCGGCGTGGACCGAGGTCACCGCTCTTTGTGTCGCGGCTGGAATTAGTTGCATTGAGTCGCAGCCCTGTGCTTAAAAACCTGAACGGGGTGAGGGTTGAATCCAGCAGCCGCCGCCTGGAGGTCTTATTCCACTCACGTTAAAAAATAGTCACACTATCACTGACGTCGGGTGTGTAGAATGTACCTGATAAAACTAAAAACAGGTGAAAAACCCTGAAAAAAAGGCTAAAAATCAGGTGAAAAATTAGGGAATTGTCAATAAAACCTGATTAAAAACATAAATAATGCAGCTCTGAACGTGTTCTTTGGTCCACGTGTTCCTCTTCTCTGACCTTGAGATGTTTCCTTGCATCACCTGTAAGATTTCTCTTCCAACTATTACAGGTAAGAGTTAATTTCCAGTCGGTCATTTTAAGAGGACGCTGCCTAGAAACAGTTAGCTCGGAGGATTAGCTAGGATAGCATGCTAACGCCGCTACGAAAGCCACAAGATTCACAAAATGGTCAAATCAAAAGAATCGATGGTGTTTACTCTCGACAGCCTGATGCACAATGTCCACGAACCAACGTTACACAACAGCTTACACAACATAGCACTTACACAATAGCGACATAGCATGTACACAATAGCGACATAGCATTTACACAATAACCAGGAGAAGCAAAATGAGCTTTTCGTTGTACCGAGTAACACAATACACACACACACACACACATATATATATATATATATATATATATATATATATATATATATATATATATATATATATATATATATATATATATATATATATATATTTATAGACATGGCTTTTACCGAGCGACCTCGGTACCTTTGTGTTTGTTTCCGATCCATACACCATTACAGAGCGAGAAGCAGACTCGGCTCCTCGTGTTCGAGGGTGAAGAATTACTCACCGATACGAAGTGAATGGAGAGAGGGAAAAGAAAAGAAAAGCCCTCCTGTTATTTTCCACCGAGAATATTGCTTTTCTTTTCCTGCGTCTGAGGAGACCAATGTGCTCGTGGCCAGAGAGAAAAAATAACTTTATTTGAACAAAAGAAAGAGAAAATAATTTCATAGAATGAGAGACGGGAGGCGATTTGTGAATGAGTTCATTTTCCATCGATGGACTCCTGGAAAAGACTGTATGTATGTATATATATATATATATATATATATATATATATATATATATATATATATATATATATATATATATATATGCATATATATATATGCATAAGCGTTCGTCACCTTTGATCCGACAGGAAGTGAAGCCCCGGACCAGTTTCTGAGAGCTGCGTTGTCCGTATCCAGGTAGTGTGTGTGCGTCTGTGTGTGTGCGTCTGTGTGTGTGCGTCTGTGTGTGTGTGCATCTGTGTGTGTGTGTGTGTGTGTGTGTGTGTGTCTGATACTGCTGTGTTTGCAGGTTTCTCTTCACGCCAGCGGATATTTTGCTCCCAAGGTGTTCGCTGCCTCTGAGTCTGTCAGAAGTGTCCCTTTCTCAGGGCTCCCTATTCCTTTTCCCTCCTCTCGCTGCTGCACTCTTCTTCCATTCCTGTCCACTTTCCCCTCTCTCTCTCTCTCTCTCTCTCTCTCTCCTGTCAATCGGACAGGTACCGGGCTCGCCCTCCCCAGCGCTCCCCCACCGCCTGCAGTAGTTTGTCTCTCTTTGCTCCATCTGATCCATTAGTAATCCATTTCAGGGCTGTCGGCCGTGCAGCGGCTGCAGAACGCGGCGCCGGCGCTTTTATCCGTCGCTGGTTTGTCGGCCTCGCGCTGACCGGTTAAGGCCTCGGCTGCTCTGCGCTGCCACACCGGCTGAATAATACACGCGACTGATGAATACTGTACCACACGTCAAAAAAATACTTTTTTTTTTTTAGAAATGCAGCAGCCGAGTGCTCAGACCGTCCAGAGGAGAAGTCTCTGCCCCAAAACATTTCTACTGTACACTATTTCATCCTTTGTCAAACACGGCTAATATTACCGTAAAAACGTTGGGGTTATAAGCCGCTACTAGCTTTGGTGGGTGTCCCCTGCTGTAGCAAGCTAGCGCTGCTGTTAGCTCACGGCTAGCTGCTGCTGCTACTTCCCGCATCCCCGCTGCCCGAGCCGGGGCTGGTCCCGCTAGCTTTGGAGGTTGTCGGATTGCTAGCGGGGAACTAGCAGCAGCGCTAGCGGAGAACTAGCAGCGGCGCTAGCTGGCGGTAAATATGAACTGATAGCAAACTTTAGCTTCTGTGTAACTACTGAGTCGCTCTGTTACAAAACATTTGAACACGTCGTCTCTGATTGTGTACAATGAAGGAAGTGTCCTATTATTACTAAAGTTGTGTGTAGCGTTGTTTTAAACTTATCTTAAAGTAGAAAAAAACTGCTTCTCCTAATATTGAAGTTTGAAAAACAACCTTTTTTTTTTTGCTCATATGCGCTAAATACATCTTTTAATAAATCTTTTAAACACGATGTTTTTCACTGCAAAACAACCTCGCCGCGCTCGGATTTAGCAGGAGCGCTAATCCTATAGCTGCAACAGCTGGGTTTGGTAAACAGCGGTGTGTGTGTGTGAAGCTTTAGATTCAGGGTTGTAATCCCGGCTGAGTCAATTTAGCACACAGCTTTTTATGAATTAGACCTACAGGCTGCGCTTCTGAAGTGGGCTGACATTCTGTCACATATTGTCTACTTCACAAAATGAGCGCCGTTAGTCCATAAAGACGGCGTTTTACGCAATGCAATTTGTTTAGTGGCAGAGTTTCAAGGACGTCGTTACGTCTTTGATGCTCTTTGCTTTAAGAGACGCGTGATTGTGCGTTTGCAGTGGTCTTAAAGGCTTTATATTAGTATTGCAAATTGGTTTTTGTGCGTTTTTATTGTCGTCACGACTCGCCTCGGGGCCGGACGTCTCTGAGAGAATATTGCAAATTAAAATCCGCACTGTGTTTACACATCAACAGCTTTCTGTGCATTCATGACATCCAGCAGCTTTAATGATGAGCAATGTTGTTTTAAACGTGTGTGTGTGTGTGTGTTTGCAATCTACAAAGCAGCACAGGGGGACGCAGGTGTGTGTGTCCGTGTGTATGTGTGTGTGTGTGGGCGGCCGATGCAAAGCCCTGCTTTCAGTGAGTTGTGTGGGTTTTTTTGTCATTAGTCACGACAATCAAGTCGTCCCCAAGTGGGGCTTCATGTCAATTGTGCAGACAGACACACATCTGCACACAACCCCTCACTCCACACGGGATATAAATAATTAAATATCTAAATTACCTTCTTAGCTCTTGAAAATGTGAAGTGTCTCATCGCACACACGCGGGCGGCGGCGTCATGATTGCACCGGACATCAAAAGCAGATTTGTCATATTTTATTGGCTCCGCCATCGTGAGAGATCTGATGCCGACGAGGGAGGAAGATTGTTGTCGTGAGGTTATGAGTCATCGCCTCTGCATCTGGATAGAAACGATTGGACTCGTGGTCTAGTTTTGGCGATGATGTATGCGACAGTTTACAGTGAAATCTGTGCAATTTTGCTCCTTTATTTCCCTCTGAAATGACTAATTCATCATCGTGATTTGGTTCATTTCTGGTTACAATTAAAACATATTTGCTCTCAAATCAAAAACCTTCACTCACAAAACAAAAAGCTACGTTAGCCCACGGCGAGCTAGCGTTACATGCGTTAGCTCAAAGTGGGGCTTTATGTCAGCACAGCAGCCCTCCATGTCGTTCTTTAAAAAAATAAACTACACGGCGCTAACAACATGGAAACAAATGGAAGCTCTGCTACATTTAAAATACTTCTGACAAAACAGAGGAATATGATGTCAACTTACCTCCATGTCCTCCTCACCGTAACTTCCTGTTAGCATGACGTTGACCTCCCGTTAGCATGGCGTTGACCTTCATTAGCATGGCGTTGACCTTCGTTAGCATGGCGTTGACCTTCGTTAGCATGACATTAACCTCCCGTTAGCATGGCTTTGACTCCCGTTAGCTTGGCGTTGACCTCCCGTTAGCATGACGTTGGCGGTCGGGTTCGAGGGGTAAAATTTGTGTTTCTGTAAGAATTAAAAGCACTAAAATCCTGATCAATAAGTAATA
The DNA here is from genome assembly GCF_023055335.1 of Clinocottus analis. NCBI lineage: Eukaryota > Metazoa > Chordata > Actinopteri > Perciformes > Cottidae > Clinocottus > Clinocottus analis. Next base: position 16,966,316 of record NW_027175909.1, read on the forward strand.
ATAGATATGTAAAAGTACGGCTGCGTCGGTTGTAATTGATGAGGATGCTTCCTGGTCCGGGCTGTAGGTTTTTGGCTTCGCCGGGCTCTTCGGCCCGTCGTCTTTACCTCGGCATTGTTCACCATTTAGTGCGGTCGCATATCTGCAGCGATAAGCGCTCCGGAGCATCAGTCATTACTTTGGCTCGGCGGCTTGAGCCCCGAGAGGAAGAAGGAGTGATTTATGAAAGAATTGTTTATCCGACTGTTCGCAGACGAACCCGACTTTGAGCGATGCAGAGCGCGCAGTCTGACAAACGGTCCTGTCAGTCGGCATGCGACCGACGCACTGCGTTCTGGGTAAAATTACAGAATTTCAAAAGAAGCCAAAACCTTCGCACAAATACTCTCAACATATTGAGCTACGGTACACATTCAATTAAAATATATCAAATCAATGTATTTGTTTTCCTTTTCTTTGCACTATCATAAACAAATATTACATATGTTCCCAAGAGTTTTCTGTGTATTTCACCTTTTTAAATGATTCAAATAGGCCTTGTGATTGAGGAGATAATCTGAGTTTAGTACGGGTATATTAACCATTCGGATTTTCAGAAAACAGGGCTTAATGCAAAAAGGTTAATCGACTTCTTTGCCCCGACCCGAAGTCCTGAACCGAACTGCTTTGCCACAAATACGACCGTTCTGTCTCCGGTTCTCTGTTTTCGTCGGCGCAGGCTCGTGATCTCAAACCAGAATAAACACTTTAGCGCTGATTGTTCCCTCCGTGGCTTCTCATGTGGAGGTGTCGAATTACGTCTTCCACCCTCCTGCTGAATCTGTATCTCGCTCATTAGCTTAATCCCTCTCAGATAAGGTTGGCCTCGTGCAGGTTTCTGTTTACGAGGACTCTCCTGGCATCGAGGGGTTGCTTCTTTTTTTTTTCCGAGCCCGACAGTGAAAGCCGATCTCGTCCCGTGGCGGTTTCCGCCCTCCATTAAGGGGCCCGTTAATGGTGCGGCCCCGGCCCCGTGCAGCAGGGGTTTCAGAGACAGAGGGACTGGCCCAGGGTTGTTTGTTTGTGTGTTTTGCATGCAGTTTCTGGGAAAGGCACACGGCGTAATGGCTCTGGGTGTGGCGGCTGCTGCTTAAGTGGAGGGGCTGGAAGAAGAAAGGAAAAAAAAAGGACCGGTGGTGCTGTCAAAGCAGACGGCGAAAGCTTCGTCGGCAGAGCGGCTTCAGCGGCGTTCCTCGGGACGAGCGAGGAGCGAGGCCACACTGCGTCTCCATGATGATGTTCGATCACACGATGGGGACCCCCCTGGGCCTTCGCAGGAAACCCTCCAGGGTGGAGTCGGCCAAGAGATTGTGGAGGGTGAGTCCGATTTTTAAGTCGAGCTTCGTTCGCCGCGTGAAGATCGTCGTAACCTGCTGGAGGACGTGGAGCGCATCGCTGCCGAGGCGCTTCGCCAGATTGATTGTGGAGTCAGAACTCGGCTCCGAGGTTTGGGAACGGTTAAAGAAGCAGAGAGTGTAGCAAACTATCCAAAATGTATGCAGACTGGAGCTTTGATTAGGATTAAAGAGAGGCATGTTCGCCCTTGGTTTCTGCCTCCCCGTCTTTTACATCGTTTGAGGAGCGGAAGAGTAGCTATTAGGTTAGTGGTTTTAAAGAAGGCACAATTACCCTGAATATGTTTAAAAATGTCATTAAAACCGCTTCACTGTTGTCTTTTATCTGTCTGATTAAAAACCTTGTCCTCATGGCTCCCAGCAAAACAGTCTAATGAGCGAACGACCAACTTCTGGTCCCCCTTTTTTTTTAAAAGAACCCTTCAGATCCGGCTCTCCTCGGAGAGAAAAGGCGGCCTTAAAAGTTTTGTCCATTTCTTTAAAGGTTACCCCGAGAGAGGCGAGAGAGCCTAATGGAGCTCGATGCTGTTCGGGGGTGTTTGGAGCACCCAGTCGATACTGCGCTCCCCCCAGGAGGGTGGCTTTTAAAAGGGTAAAGATGGACTCTTTCTGCTCGGAGGCGACCGCCGCATACAGATGCTTGTGGTCTGGGCGGACTCGACCGGGCGGCTCCTGGGAATGAAACCTGGCGTCGGATCAGGAGCGTGTCTTGATCCCTGTCGTCTCGGCGGCTCTGTTTTCTTTTCCCCTTCCAGCCAGCTTTAATCTCGCCGCTGCCTCCCATCGCCCAGGAGCTTGTCCCTTCACTTTAATCTCCATCACTCATCATGTGTGCGCAGACTAAACTCTCTCCCCGTCTCACGCCGTCGACCTTTACTCTCCGCTGTTTGATCGGCGCCGTGGCGCTCCCACCCCACTTGGCTCCACTCCGTTGGGTGTCGATCGCGGCGGCCGAGCGCGGCGGCCGGCTCCGCTCCTGCAGCGCCGATCTCCTCGGCTCCTTTTAGATGTTCACGGTTAAGAATTTCTGCACTTTTTCTTTCTCCAAATGAGGCCGCAAATACCTTCAATACCTGCTCGAGAATACTATCTGGGAGCTTTGTCTTCAGACAAGAATCCACGTGTGGTTTCCTGCTTTCGGCTTCAATAAAAGGGATGTCGGCTAATTGGAGAAACCCTGGACTGGTGCTCAGCGATGTAGCGGGGATGTATTGTGTCGTAGTTTTGTTTTCTCGGGGGTCTCATCAGCCGAATACACCAACTAAAGTCTCACGTCATGATTTTATTCACCCTCCTATTACCGCTGGAGTTAATTTGACCCTATTCAATGTTTAACGTCTCTAAATATATGATTGACATCATTTTTTTGCTTCATATTTCATGACTTTTCCTAATTTAATGAGTAAACATCAAATTAACACAACGATATGTCTTCAAAGTCCTGTACGCATCTTGTACGCGTCAGTGTTCTTTAGGATCAATTTGATCCCGAGGCTTTTTTTCACTGTAAAACATATACACACACTGGTTTTGGTTGTTTTTGATGATATAGCCGGTGTTTAGAAAGCTGCGTTAGCCGGTGTTTAGAAAGCTGCGTTAGCCGGTGTTTTGAAAGCTGCGTTAGCCGGTGTTTTGAAAGCTGCGTTAGCCGGTGTTTAGAAAGCTGCGTTAGCCGGTGTTTAGAAAGCCGCGTTAGCCGGTGTTTTGAAAGCCGCGTCAGCCGGAGTTTAGAAAGCCGCGTTAGCCGGTGTTTTGAAAGCCGCGTCAGCCGGAGTTTAGAAAGCTGCGTTAGCCGGTGTTTAGAAAGCCGCGTTAGCCGGTGTTTGGGAAGTCGCATTAGCCGGTGTTTGGAAAGCCGCGTTAGCCGGTGTTTAGCTGCCTTTCTGTGGTTGTAAGATCAAGTCTCATCCCTCAAGCGTTTGTTATTGTGAGGATCTTTGCCCATCCAGTGAGTCTCTTTGTCTCCTTTGGAAGTTCATGAAGTCACTGAGGTTGAGTACGAGCCATTTCAGGGTCAGTCCAGTTTTCTGCATCAAATCACCGAGAGCGATCGTTGTTTCCTCCCCCACTGCTTGGCCTTCCCACCAGTCAAAGATTACATCCTGCAGCCAATCTGCGTTTTGCATTCACTTGTATTCAAAGTTGCTAAAGCAGCATGTGAGTTTTCTGTACCTCCTTTATTGCAATTCAACATTTAAAGCAGACTTTTCCCCATAACTACGTTGAAAAACAGTCAAAAACAGTTTAGCCTACATTATAGCTCAGATCACGTGTCGTATATCAGGAAGGTCACGAGTTCAATCCCCACAGCAGCCAATATGTGTCGGTAAAGAACTGGAAACAGTCTGACTTGTTTGGGTTTTATTTGATATAATTGTTTTGTGCGATGTGCAGCTGTATTTTAAGTATACAATATACACCAAATTATCTTGTCTTTAAGGCTGTCGATTCATTTTGTTAGGAGCGCATTTGGCATAAAACTCCTCAAATGTACCTGCTTTGCTCTGCTAGAGACCTTTTGGAGCTCATTTTCCACTTTGTATTTTATGATGGTGCAGTTATTGTGTTGTGCATCGCTCCTGTTCCCTAATTAACGGAAGTACAGCGCACTGAAGGGTACACAAAGTCCAGACCGGACTCGCTGAATGATTTACAATATCTCTTTGTAGATGAGAGTAAGAAGGAGGGAAATGGGAGACCGGACGAATGCAACCGACCGACATGTAGCTCAGTAAAATGCAGCGTCGTGTTCAGACCCGCCGCTCTCCGTCTCTGACGGGAGACTGGCCAGCTCACCTTTTCAGTGAGAGTTTCTCACAGCAAAGTGAGAGTCCGACACATTTGAAATCATTGCTTGACTCTGGAGTCGGAATATTTGGGATTAAAGGAAATATTACCAGTCGGCTAAAAAAACACCCCTCTCTCGTCTTGGCCAAAAAAATACTTTGAGATAAACTGCAGCTCTATGAATGTAGTTTTTTTCAGCCGGTTATAATCAGAGTGGGGACTAATATTCCCTCAGCTGAATCTTATCTTCAGTAGATGATCCAAGACGTACGGATTTGCAATCTCAACTTGTTTTTTTTGCCATTTTTCTCCTCATAGAAAGTGCTGCTGTCTGTGATGTGACTGTAGCGGAGGGCAGAGCACCTCGTCTTGTCTTTTTTCATCAAACCCCGTGAAACAGGAACAATGCATTTTTCCTCATTCATCCGTCCACGCCCTCCTCTTTCCTCTCCAGCGCTCTCTTTCTTCATAACTCTCTCCATCTTTTGTGGAGCTGACAGGAAGGCATTGTGTGTCTGATTGCAGGGAATCTGGAGCAAACGCCATTTCAGTGGGACTTTGGTATTCCACCTTTTTCTAAGAGCAGGAGAACAAGCGAATGTTTAAGAAAAAAAACATATATATATATATATATATATATATATATATATATATATATATATATATATATATATATGTATATGCACTTTACAGGTCTTATAAATTCAAATCAATTGACTAATCATCATGTGGTGTACTAAAATAAAACATCTGTATCAAGACTTCTGATCTGAGTTTGATCCTCCTTGACGTGCACCATGTTCATTATCATATGTTAGCATGTTAGCATGCTAAATAAAAAGTGCAGCAGAAGCTGATGCCATCAGTTGTGCAGGTATTTGGTCATAAACCAAACTATTGGACTTATTGGGGATTTTGACCTGGTGTTGGACCAAATTTTAAAGCAATACATCAACTGTTTTTTAGTTTTTTGCTGCTCTCTCTCTTCTACTCCGGATGTCTGAGCTCATCACTCGATCTCTGAAGCTCACTCCGGCCGCTTGTGTCCGGGATTTCATTCATTCGGGTCACCGCAAAGCTTCTGGGTGTTGTCTTCAGGGCTTTGGGTTGAGGGTCAGAACGTAGATGGACTGGTCAATCTGGAGCTTTTGCTTCCGGCTCCTCTTCACCCACCACGGTTCAGGACAACGTCCTGACGCCGACCATCCCTTCTTCATCTAAGCGATCCGCTGTCAATCGTGATGAAGACCCTGAGATGCTTCAACTCTTCCGTTTGGGACTCACGCCATCGCCAAAGAGCAGAGATAAATAGACGTAGATGCAGTTACAAGGTCTCCGAACTGGACTTTCAGAGATAGATTGACGTAAACTGGACTTTCTCCTCCACCTGGCGACCCCTTGAGCTTCCTGTTCATGGGAATCTCTCACAAGGTAAACCGGCAACACCCTTTGGAAAATATCTTTGACTTTGTGCCGAGTGCACACGGCTCTCCCTTTGGTCCTGAGGACCAGATGGCTTGTGGCAACGCCCCCAGTAGTCCACGTTCCTGCTGTGCCCCCCTAAGGACTCCCTGAGGGACTCGGTCACAAGTAATCCTTGACCACCAGCATGCCGAAAACATCCATCATTTTCTCTTTGCTGTGCTACAGGCCATAACTCAGCTGGTACGGCTTTGAAAATTAACGTACATGTAATTTATGACCCACTTAGACAAGGTGCTTTATCGCCTCATGCAGTATTTATGCACACTGTGTTTTTAACCGCACGCTGAAGATGATCGGATGAAGAAACCCAACTGCGTCTGGGAGTTGATGGAGCTTTAACGAGGAGGCAGACCTTTTAAGATTACACCTTTTGGCTGCATTGTTGTAATTTTATTTATTTATTTCTGACTCAAACCTCACACTTGATATGTACTTGTTCTCCATCTGATTTTACAATTTCCCTCTATTGAAGTCATTAAAACCCACACAGGGTTTTTATTTTGTTATTCTGAACCATAAAACCGTCAAATAAAACAGAAAAGAACACAGAAAAGACGAGCAAAGATCAATATCCAGTGGTATTAATTAAAATGAGTCACGTAATTAAAATGTAGGAACATTGACCTTTTCCTCAGTCAGTACAACATCATGTTGCACTCACCTGCTGCTTTGAACGGCTTTTTCTTCACATTCGCTCGTTAATTCCAGTCATTTTTAATTTGCGGTTCTCCATTGTCGAGGCTTTCTGCAGATATTATTACGCTCACATTGTGCCAGGTTTGAGGTTTAATTAGGATCATCTGCAGATAGTGTTGGGTTTAATAAACAGTAGCTTCATGTTGTGGAAATAAAGCTGTTTTGAATTCAACATGGCACAAGTAGACGTCACGCTTTCCTAATGTTTCATATTTAGATGCTCAATGAGCTAAAATGTCTCAAGATTTCAGTAAAAGCTGTGGAGTCCTTCCTGTTTTGTGTGGCAGGGTTGTATAGAAGTCCGTGCTTTATGTGTTGAAGCTGTATTCTCTCTCCTGACCACCAGGGGGCGACTCCTCTGGTTGTATAGAAGTCTATGCTTCATGTGTTAAAGCTGCATTCTCTCTCCTGACCACCAGGTGGCGACTCCTCTGGTTGTATAGAAGTCTATATAAGTGACTCTACTTCTCTCTTGATGTATTCTCTCAGTAAACATTGTAAACATGAGTTTATGTCTCAATCTCTAGTCTCACGTCTTCTATACATCGTAATGTTCATTTAGTACATGATGGTCCACAAACCAACGTGACGTCACGATGACGACGTCCTCTTCTTCTATACAGCCTTTGGGAACAGTGGAACGACGTGATTCCAGGTGAACGGTTGCATGTGTGTGTCCTTTCTCCCATGCAGGACTTTTACAAAGCCGCCCGACCGGCAGACTCAATTCTTAAAAGCAAAATGGACTCAAAAGGCACTTGGCCTGTCAGTGACACCGTAATGAAAGCTAACTCGGAGGTGACTCGGTCGCGCGGCGTGCGAGGTCCACAGAGAGGCCGCCGCCGCTTCATTGAGAGCGACATTGCAGCGTGAAATGTCAGATGAGTCGGAAGTCTGCGGGAAGGATGGGATCAGCCCGACCCGATTTATTATTCATGAACAGGAGGCTCTGGTCACTGCAGAGAGACGTATGAGAGGGCAACTCCTTCAGTCTGTTAACAAGAGCAGGAGAGAGACATTCACACGGTGTGTTTACACAGAAATGCAGGTAATCAGGACGTTTGCCTGAGCCGATGCAGCGTCTCCAGTACATGCGTCATGCTTCTGGCTGTGGGCTCTGCTTTGGAAGATCGTTGATTGTACAGCATGAAAAATGAAAGATGTTAATTGGTTTTGTCAGTTCTGCTTTCCCATCAGTCTTTGGGGGATGCAAACAGGAAGTATGATGGATTCTGGGAGCTAACATTATGCTGTGCATGATGTCTTCAGCCCCTGGGGATTTTAAATATGTCCAATTAGGTGTTTCTAGAGATCACTGGATCACTTTGATGCTGAAGAAAACTTGAAAGTGACAATTCTCAGGCAATTATACACTGTCATATATATATATATATATATAGAATCCAAACATTTCATTTGTGTGTCTTTGTCTTTGAGGTCACATGTGACTAATTTAGAAGATAAACTTGTATTTTTTTTACTCAATTTGGGGAATCAAAGCGTCTTAATATCTTCTGACAGCTGTGTGTCACTACTACGTGTCGCTGTGTTGAGGAAAAAACACAATAACCGACTTCCTGTAGCTTTTTTTTCAGCCCCTGGTTAAATCTCCCACGTCTCCTTTAGAAAGACAATCTTTAAAGTTTGAGAGACTCTGAGAGTAAAATCCCTAAATTGATATCATCTGTTGCATTGCACATGAGGTCAGAGGTCATGTTCAAGGCACGTGCATATGATACATGTGTTGTACATCAAAAGTTATGATAATGAGGCACCATTGTCTTAAGGCACAAGTGTAAATGCATCATACGGCCCTGAAGCTGAAACATTTGACGCTTGATTTTTTAAATTTACTCATGTGGACGAACTGTTTGGGTCTTTAAAATTGGTTTACCAAAGGTCTTCGGTTCACAAAAGCAGTGGAATATATTAATAAAATGGTAGCTAAATGTCGAATACCACATTTTTTAATATAGTTTTATGAGTAGAAGTGTTGTCTGGGTAGTTTTTCATCGGCCAAAGTTGATGCAAGGAAGTATGTACCTTCATTATCTCTTCCAAAAAGAAGGTGTTCAGGTCGTTGTGTTACTACGTTCTGTAATGGATGTCGTGTGTGGAAATATTTGAGCATTGATGTTTGTGAATGACGGACAAAGCTGCAAAAAACTGACAAAAAAAAAAGACTTTGAGACGTCGACACGGTTTCTTCTCCTTTGTGTTAAAGAACGAACGGGATTCTTTGTGCACATGTCGAGATAATAATGAGTGTGAGTTTCATTCTCCTCCGTCGACTAATAACTGCCTTTGATCCTTCCGTGGTTCATTTCATGAAAAGGAAATTTGCTTCGCTGAGCTGTGAGATGTTCTCGGGGGTCTGTATTGTGGTTTCATTGTGTTTTTCATTCAAAACACACAGCATAAGATGTGTACATCAGAAATTGATGAAGACTTCCAAATTCTGCTGTTATGCTCTCATTAGGCCTCGTGCACTTGTTCAGATTTCCAAGGTTCTGCACCGCAGTAATCAGCGGAGATTATGAGATTTAGCAGCAGCTCTGTTAATATTTGATGAGCGCCAAAAGAACACATTGGTTTTATGCCCATCGGAAAAATGGTTGGGCCCATCGCGGTGCAGCCGCCACGCCGAGACCCAAACCTCCTCTCTGTATGCACGGCAGGCTAACTCACAAAGAAACCTTTTATGTTTTAATCAAATATTTATGTCATAATGGTTCCTTTTCTTTTTTGCGACGCTAATGGCACATTTGTCTGTTCGACGGCGAAAACGAGACAAGCTGTAGAAGGTTAGTGAACATATTGTGGGACGGGGGCGTCGACACGGCGAACATTACGGGGAAAGCGGCTCCAGCGGAGGACGGCGAGCCGCACGCCGGCTGCGTTTCCTCATCGCCACACGACCGCAGAGTGTTCGGTGCAGCGGTTTGAAGTCCTCCATCACATGTCCGCGTCCTCTCGGGTGGAGTGGCTGTTTGGCTCAGATCGAACCTCTGTGCAGGCTTTGTTTTGCTGTAATTTGGGCTCTCAGAGGTACTTCTGACTGAAAGCCGTGCACGTGTCCGTGCGTCACGGCATGGACTGGAACCACTTGACGGAATAATCACACCGAATCTCACCACATCTTTCTTTTTTAACTCGCAGATGGCTTGAAATCTGGTTTGGAAAAGTTTTAGGACATTTTGAATGTATAGAAGTCTGTTCTTCATCTGTTAAAGCGGCATTCTCTCTCCTGACCACCAGGGGGCGACTCCTCTGGTTGTATAGAAGTCTATGCTGCATGTGTTAAAGCTGCATTCTCTCTCCTGACCACCAGGGGGCGACTCCTCTGGTTGTATAGAAGTCTATGCTTCATGTGTTAAAGCTGCATTCTCTCTCCTGACCACCAGGGGGCGACTCCTCTGGTTGTATAGAAGTCTGTTCTTCATCTGTTAAAGCGGCATTCTCTCTCCTGACCACCGGGGGGCGACTCCTCTGGTTGTATAGAAGTCTATGCTTCATGTGTTAAAGCTGCATTCTCTCTCCTGACCACCAGGAGGCGACTCCTCTGGTTGTATAGAAGTCTATATAAATGACTCTACTTCTCTCTTGATGTATTCCCTCAGTAAACATCGTAAACATGAGTTTATGTTGTAATCTCTAGTTTCAAGAAGTTTCTTCTTCAATACAGAATGATGTTTATTTAGTAAAGTATGCTCCATTTTGAGTTAAATAGACTTTAAAGCAGAGGATAATTTCGGGCTACCTTGTAATTGAGAGATTGTTATCGCTACCAGACTCCTCCACAGTCCAATTGTGGTCACTTCTGTTCAATGATTGCAATAAAAAGATGTCAACGGACCAAAAAAACATTAAACTCAAGGCTTCAAAACGTCCACAGACCAACGGATGATGTCACGGTGGTTATATCCGTATATATATACTATACTATCCACAACCCCCAGTGTAAGCATGTGTGTGCACTAAAGGTGTGTGTGTGTGTGTGTGTGCGCTGACTGCGCTGCAACAGATAACAGCAGAATTGGTCAAAGCCGACAGCTGTAATGGCTCGGTGATGAAACTGGCGAGAGGTGATAACGCGGTGACCTCAGAGGAGCCGAATCCAACAGATTGAGTTCAGAGGGAGGGCTGCCGATCCTGAACGCCCCCCTCCCTCTTTTTACCTCCCCTCTATACAGAGAACTGTGAACACAGAGCATCAGTTGTCATCTGGGAGCTAATCCACTACCTCTGTTTACTCAGAAAAAAAATGTTTTTCTTCTCTGATCCTCGAGCACAGCTGCAGCCGGGCGTCTGGGGCTTGATATGTACAATGGGCTTCCCGTGCCATGATGCGCTCCCTCTTCTTGGCACCGATGGCTACCAATTATGGCCTTGCATCCCTTCGATGGGGAAGGGTGCGTGAGGGAGTGGGAGGTGGACTTCCTGCCTCCGCGCAGTCGCTGAATCGGCCCGAGAGCCCTGGCCCGTCATTTAAACCAACACTCGGCTTCTGTTGCAAAAGAAGATTTTCTTTTCTGGGTGACAGCATCACAGCTGCCTAATGGGCTTTTTTTTGTAAATTGGATTAATGATAAGTCGTCATTGTCAGAGCAATCGAGGAGGAAGTCTTGGTCTGGCGTTTATGTCGGAGCATGAAAGTAATTTTCTTCCTGTGATGTATATATTTCCATGGACGGACTATGAGGCGTACCTATGTACGTAAAAGTGCCGACTGTAGAAAGGTCACTCTTAAGCGCCGTAGAAATGTGACTACCATAGAGAGGGAACTACCGTAGAAAGATGCCTTCTATACGACATAGAAAGGTGACTCCTATACGACATAGAAAGGTGACTCCTATATGACATAGAAAGGTGCCTCCTATATGACATAGAAAGGTGACTCCTATATGACATAGAAAGGTGCCTACTGTTGAAAGGTGCCTCCTATATGATATAGAAAGGAATCTCCTATATGACATAGAAAGGTGCCTCCTATATGACATAGAAAGGTGCCTCCTATATGACATAGAAAGGTGCCTCCTATATGACATAGAAAGGCGCCTACCATAGAAAGGTTCCTCCTATATGACATAGGAAGGGGCCTCCTACTTACCGTAGAAAGGTGCCTCCTATATAACATAGAAAGGCCTCTACTGTAGGAAGGTGCCTCCTATATAACATAGAAAGGCCTCTACTGTAGGAAGGTGCCTCCTATATGTCGTAGGAAGGTGGCTTCTGTTTGTAGTTGTTACAAGATTTTATTTTGTATTTGTTTTCAATCTCTTTGTTGTTGGTCTTTTTTGTATTATTTTTGCAGTAATTTGTGGGCGTTGTGCTCGTGTTTCAGGATGCTTGGCCCCTCGAGTAGATTTTGTGCAGATGTTTAGTTGTTTACATCTCTTTGTAGTCATTCTTGTCTTGTCTTGTTGTTGGTATTTCTGCTGGTTTAATCATGTTGGATCTCCTCGTGGTCCCTTTGACTGTCTTTGCTGGCATGTGTGGTCATTTTTCATCCGTCTGCAGTCATTCGATTGACTTTCCAACAATAAATACGACTTGTTTGTTCCTCCTTTGGCCTCCTGACCCTCTGTTCCCACCTGTAGGCGTGTTTATAAATCCCTCCGTGCATATTTCACCTCTCCAGCCCGGTGCTCCGGTGAGGTCCTGCCTCTCTGCGTGGGAGTAAATCAGCTTATCTCCCCGTCGCCGCCGCTCCCTTTGGATTTACACGATAGGGCATCAGGTGAGGCATTAAATCAGGATTTGTTTGAATGTTAATACCGCTGCGGGACCCATGCCGCAACTGGAGACTCGCAGCAGTTCATATTTCACCCGATCGCAGACCAAATCCTTTTCCTGTCGAGAGAAAGCAACAGCCAAAGAGTGCACGAGTGTGATTTAATGAAAGCACAGCAGCAGAGAATCTGAACCCCCCTTCATGTGATAAATAATACACAAGAGCAGCCTAATCTCCTCCCTTCTCCTCCCCAGCCATCACTCTGTGTGCTGGGTGGGAAGCGTTTATCTGAAGGCTTTCCTGTCCTCCCGGATGCGTCGCGTCTTCGCTCCAGCAGCTTGTGTTTCTGCTCGGCGGCGGCGGCGTCTCGCAGGTCTTCATTGACACTTTGATCAACCAACCATGCGCTGTTTTGATGTCCCTTTGATTTGACAGCCTGAGCCCCCCCCCCCCCCCCCCAGAAGTACACCTTGCTCACTGACACGAGCCGCACGGTGGCGTTTCCACGCCGCCGTCCTCGGCAGACGGCTGGCAGATCTGTCCAAATGTAGCCGCGGTTGTCATTCTGTACTTTTCAAAAATACGAGTTTATGATTTATGACCGTCGTTCTTTCTTTTTCTTGTATCCCCCCCTCCTGGAAAGCTCAGAGCTGCCAGAGTCTTTGATGTGAAGCGTTCGGTGTGACTCTGCCTTCAAGCGCACGCCGCCAGAACTGACAGGAAATAGACTTCAAACTAATTGTTTCTGCATTCACTTGAGTTATGATTTCTACTCTTTTCTGCCATTATTTACCTCCAGAAACGGCGCTACGTGCTCTTGCTTCTCGAGAGCAGAGGAGCTGCTACACATGGACGCAGGTATCTTCTATTTCTTTTGTGAAAACAAGACCAGGTACGCTCCGCATTTACTGAATCTGCTGCAAACACTTAAATCCGTGAGGATACAGCGGTTATGAGTATGATCGGACATCGATTTTTTCCGCGGATGCATTTCCTCCAGTATTCCCTGCGGCCCTCGTTAGACCTGTTGCTGCTGCTTTTATTCCAGACGTGAAAAAGAGAATATATAACCTTCACGTTTGGGGCGTTCATCTTCGCTTGAGCGTTTAGATTGACCCGTCTGTTCCAGCTGTGGCTTGTTTTCCTCTTTCTTTACAGTATGATTTATATTTCATACTGTAAACTTATCCACATATTTGCGGCGTGAGATTGTTTTTTTTTTATTTTTTAAAACCTGCGCTTGGCCCTTTAGTTCCACTCAAAGCTAAAAGCTACAGCATGCTATGCTAATGAAATGGTTCCTTTCTTGGTTCGTGTGCGAGAGCTCGAATGGGCTGCACACCTGAGAGCTGACCTTTGACCCCTCAACACCTTCAGGCCTCGTTGCCAAACATCACTGAAGCTCCTGCGGCAAGTTCCTGCTGCCAGAATACGGTGAATGTCCTGCAGCGTGGAGCAGAATGTGAACGCCGACAGCTTCTCCAAGGTGTTCGGCGATCACGTGTCTCCATATGCTTTTGTCCTGATGAGTTTTTTCTACCTTCGTCCTTGGACATAGAAATGCTGCATTCATGCAGAACGACGGAGAAGTTCACTGTGATCTGAAAACGCAAAAGCAGGTTCATCCGACTGGTTTCTGTTTGTGTGGTCTTCATGCCGTCATTCATCACGACCCCGACGAGCAGAACATTTGCTCCCGTGCACTTCCTCTCTCTCCTCCTCTTCATCAGTCCTTCACTTGTTCTTCTGCCTCCAGACATCAACGCTTTGTTCTCGTTTTTAAGGGACTCGGCCTTCGCTCTGCAGAGCCCTCCCTCCCTTCCTCCCTCCTTCCCTCCCTCTCTCTCTCCCTCTCTACCTCCCTTCCTCTCTCCTTCCCTTCCTCCCTCCCTCCTACCTTCCGTCCTTCTCTCCTTTCCTCCCTCCCTCCCGCTGTATTCCCTCAATCCTTCCTTCCTTCACTCCCTCCCCCCCTCCCTCACTCCCTCCCTTCCACCCTCTCTCTCTCCCATCACCCTCTCCTTCACTCCCTCCCTCCCTCCCGCTCTACCTCCCTCCCTCCTTCCTTCCTTCACTCCCTCCCCCCCTCCCTCCCACCCGCTCTACCTCCCTCCTTCTCTCCTTCCATCCCTTCCTCCCCCCTCCCTCTCAACCTCCCTCACTCCCTCCCTCCCCCCCATCTCTCCCTCCCTCTCTCCTTTCCTCCCTCTCTCCCATCACCCTCCCTCCCTCCCTCCCAGCCATGAGGGATATTTGTCGCAGACTGCATTTGCTCACGAATCCGTTTCAAGTGAATTAGTTCGGCGGTTTGGTTTTTTCTGCCTCGGCCAATGGGAAGCCTCCCTGCAGCTCGAGTCCCTTACAGGGGAGCAGTGGAAGGTCAAGTCGTCCACCTCAGGCAATCCGGCAGCCGGCCTGTTGCTTTGATGGGAGGACGAGCGCTGCCAGAGAGAGAGAGAGAGAGAGAGAGAGAGAGAGAGAGAGAGAGAGAGAGAGAGAGAGAGAGAGAGAGAGAGAGAGAGAGAGAGAGAGGTCTGGCTGCTGGCAGTCAGAGGCCTCCCTCCTCTCCAGCGTTCTCTCCTGCTGCAAACAAAGCAGGTCGGATTGTTCAATTATGTTGGGCAACTATGCAACAATTAATCATCAGAGCAAACAGGACTTCACGCTGATCTCATCCAGCCGGCAGCAGCAGCAGCAGCAGCAGCAGCAGCAGCAGCAGCAGCAGCAGCAGCAGCAGCAGCAGCAGCAGCAGCGCCGGCTAAACGTGTGTCAGGACCTCATTAGCTTGAGTTTCATGCTCAAACATCACTTTGTCTTTAATATCCGAGGTCGTTTTCATCCACTTTGAGAAGAAAGTAAGACGTGTAATCTGTAATCTGTAATCTGTACCAATGGACCCAATGATCCCATTGGGTCCATTGGGTCTATTTGAATTTTCTCATGTACTAAACCAGATATTTCACTTGTATATTACTTATAGTGTTCATTACATCCAAATACAGCAGTTCTGGGTTTTTCTTCTTCATAAAACAAGCTATGATTTACAGTTTTATACAACAATCGCTCCGTCTTTAGGTTTTGAATTAAAAACACACGTCAGATAAAAACCCCACGCGATGAAATAATCCAATCTAAACGCCGTCATCTGCTGTCGGATCAATTTGTGTTTTTCTCCTTTAAGCACGAAGCCCCAGTTATGAAAATCCATGTTGTGCTTTGAGCCTGAAAAGAGCTTCAGACGCAGCTCACCTTCTCCTCAGGCCTCCATGAGCTTTACAAAATAAAAGACATAAAACACACACAGACATCCTAATGAAATGTTCCAAATGGATGTTGCTCTTAACGTCTGAACGCAACGTAAACAGGATTAGTTCATTTATTCGAACACTCTCCTCACACATACGATCAGGACAATCCCACACTGGAGCAGCAGGCAAACAGGGTTTAAATACAGATGGGAGGAGATCAGACACAGCAGGAAACAATAAGCAGACAGGACAGGAAGTGCAGAAGACACAGGAGGCAAGGACCTTCAAAATAAAACAGGAACACCGACATCTTAACACATCAGGGTCAAAACGTCTCCGAGACGAGACGTGATGCATTCATCTGCACTTTGCAACTCCATCCAGACGTAATAAAGCAACAAAAACTACTGAAATCCACGTCATTGCAAATATGCAGGAGTGACTTTGACTTTGAATCAGGAAAAAAAAGAAAAAGAAGGACTTTGATAAGGAATCACTGCCGTCGAGGTTATTGGGTTTGTCGTTCAGGATCCGCCTCCTTACGGCTGCTTATCTTCTGTCTTAGGAGACGAGAAGTTTTAATGAGTTGTTTTATTGCTTGGAGGGAATAACCCCCCCCACCCCTCCTCACCCCACGCTCACAACCTTTAATATACGCAGAACAACGCTCCTCTCGGCGCGTTGACCTGGATCACTTTTACGTCTGTAATCACCGCTCGCATCGGCTCTCCATCGACGCCGACTTGTTCGGTCTTCAAAAGCTCCGGTGAAGTGATCGACTTCTCGACGAAACGGTGCCGATCTGTCTCGACTTCTGTCTCTCTCAGAAGTGGCCGATTGTCTCAGACCGCTCCACCTGCCTGCCTCCGCCCAGTGACATGACAAAGCACATGCGGCGCCAATCTCTCGGTTAAGGGCGGCTTTCTGTGCGCCGTGCGTCTCTGGAGTACAAAATGGCCGCCGCCGCATTTAAAGGAAGATTCCAAGTACAGTGTTTCCCTCCACGGGCACCCCTCCCCCCCCCCCCCTCACACACACACACACACACACACACACCTCCCCCTCCAAGATCCATTGTATGCTTTCTTTACTCGTCTCTCCACAGCGTGACGCTTGTCCGTTAAGTCTCTGCGTTCAAACGCTCGCCGCGCCGCAGGTGTCAGACAGAAGCCACCTCGCCGCCTCTTCTTCTTCTTCTGGTTAGACCCTCCTCTTCCTCCTCCCCCCCCCCATTAGGAACCCCAAGAGCTCGCTAACGGCGCCAGCAGCTACTTGGCGGTGACAAATTCACAACAAAGAAACTTTTTTTTTCTGTGAGGAATGAAAGTAGCGTGGAGGTGGAAGGAATGAGAGGCGAGCGAGGAGACCAAGGGAAGGAGGGAGGAAGCGAGACGAGGTGTGATGAAAGGACTTGAGGTCCGCTGTGACAAATTATTGGATGTATTTGTTCAGCAAAGTCTTGAGAAAAAACTGTATATCAGCAGAAAAATCCCTTTAAAAAGATGTTTTGATGGTAACTATGAACATCCAGCATGATATGAGCCAGATTCCCCAAAAAAGCCTCCTGCAGCGTCAATAAGACACCTTTATGGAAAGATTAGGACCTAAAGAATCAGAATCTGCAACAACAATCACAATAAAACAAAGTCTTGTCCTGTTAGGAAGGAGTTTCAGTCAAAAAACTGAGTCGTTCGGTTCAAAAATGGAAAAATATGACGTATTTTATGCCAAAAGATTGTGTGAATGGGGCATGCTGGGACTTAAAATGAGCGCGGGAGGATTTTGGCGCACGCTTTCCAAAAGGTTGACCACAGCACCGTCATGAGGCCGTCGCTCTGAACAGAGTCACTTTTGTAGAAAACGTTTAAAAGCTGCTCCAGCGTTCGACTCTCTCAGACGCAGGAAGCAGAAACTGCTGATCCGTCCGGTTTCAGTGGCTTCCTGTTTATTGAATAAGCTTTATTGAAGCGCTCTGCCATGACGCCAGACCCGCTGCATGTGACTGGGAGGCAGGTTGTTTGCTTGTCTTTATTTATTCTTTCATTTTGTAGACAAACAAAACAAATGAATTGCATTGTGGGCCGATCTGTGTCGTAAAAAATGAAGAAACGTTTCCTCGTCTCCGGTTGTGAATGTCAGTGTTTCCAGAGCTGCAACAAAGCAAACATGCAAAGAGCAGAAAGATTAGAAACTGCTCCGCGATGCAGTTAATCACCTTGTGACCCTAAAGATGGCTCTAGTGACTCATCGTAGGGTCCTGACCCTCATGTTGGAAACACTCTGCCTCAGCCAGCGAATGTCCCTTTCAAGGTTTGTTCAAGGTTGCTCATTCCCAACAAAATTGCCAGAAATACCTCCAGAAATACCTCCATAAAGCCGGGGCCATTTGTATTAATCATAAGTGTTTATCATGAAATCCTTGCAGCTGCAGCTAAATGTACTTTTAGAGCTGTTTATTTCCTCTGAATGACATCATCGCTCTGTTTTCTGCATCATTGGGAACAACATGTTCCTCTTGACAACAGAAATGCAGAAAGAGTTGCTCATCACGTCCATTAGTATCGTATAAAACATGGAGGTCCAGGATGCTTTAGAGGTGCTTTTCTATATCAAGAGAGATCCATCAAAAGCAAAGATATGAAAGCTCATCTGGTGCAAACAGATCAGTCTTCAAAATTAATGGAATTTCTAAATAAATTCATTAAAACATCATAAAAAGACAGTTTCTCCCCAAACAAACACTCCAGTTTGAGCCATAAATCTTGCACTTTGACTCTTCTCTATAATCTTTTTTTCCTTATTTCATTCATAAACTGATTATTGTAACATTTTCTGATTAAAGAGGCATCCAAAAAATTGCCTCAATAAAATACCTTGACTTTAAAATGTCAACAAAACGAAACAAGATCTTCACTCAGGGTTAAAATATGTGGAAAATTAAGCAAATATCCACATATTAACGATAATGCCCCCACATGTGTATTTCAATACACTTTAGAAGACTTAACGCGCAGACGCCCACTTGTCTTGACCTTATCGTCGACTGGGGAGGTTTTCACGGTGATATCTGGTTGAATAATTCACCTGCAGCGTCTCCTCTTGATGAACGGCCTCCAGACTCCAGCGCTGGCAACCAGCCGGTTAAACGCTGCTCGCTCCTCCTGTGGCCGTGGTGCTCGCCGCCGCCGGCCTCCGACCTGATGCAATCGCACTGATAGAGAAGCGATGACGCGTTGAAACCACAGGTTTGTTGGTGAAACTGTCGGCCGGCAGAATGTGAAATTGTTTCCACGATAAAGAATAAAGACGCATCGATTTATACTAAAGACAGGTGATGACGACTCCAGATCATTTCCTTCACGCTCTCATATTCTGTGAGTGGAAGAGTGAAGGGAGCGCTCATTGTGCCGGTGGTTTTCCTGGAGCTGCTGGAGCTGCTGGAGCTGCAGGAGCTGCAGGAGCTGCAGGAGCTGCTGGAGCTGCAGGAGCTGCAGGAGCTGCAGGAGCTGCTGGAGCTGCAGGAGCTGCAGGAGCTGCAGGAGCTGCAGCAGCTGCAGGAGCTGCTGGAGCTGCAGGAGCTGCAGCAGCTGCAGGAGCTGCAGGAGCTGCAGGAGCTGCAGCAGCTGCAGGAGCTGTCCGTTAAGTGGTGCTGAAAAGCCATTTGGGCAGTGAGGCTCTTTCTGGAGCTGTTCCCTTACACCTGGTGCTGAAATGGGGCCTTCTAGCGGGGCGCTACATGTGTTAGCGGGTGCTAACAGGGGGCTATTATCCCGGGTGCAGCGGGAAGCGTTGCCCTGAAGGGGAATCAGCCACTTGTCATGTCCTCAAAAAGCATGTTGATTGCTTTTTGCTTTCATACCTTCTTCTGGGGGGATGGTTGGATATGTGCTGCATGCTAACGGCTCCTATCTGTTGCAGCTAAAGCTTTTTGGTGTGTCTTAACCCGTTAAAACCTGACCTCCTTTTCCCTGTTTGAGTCGTCGTAGGAACCCCAATTTAATTCCAATACTTGTGTTTATTGTGTGTATTTGTTCAGCACGGTCTTGGTAAAAAAATGTATATCTGCAAAAAAAAAGACTTTTAAAAGATATTTTGATCATAACTATGAACATCCAGCATGATATGAGCCAGATTCCCCCAAAAAGCCTCCTGGAGCGTCAAAAAGACCTTTATGGAAAGATTAGGACCTAAAGAATCAGAACCTGCAACAACAATCACAATAAAACAAAGACTTGTCTGTTAGGAAGGAGTTTCAGTCAAAACACTGAGTCGTTCGGTTAAAAACTGGAAGAACAATTACGTATTTTATGCCAAAAGATGGGCTGAATGGGGCATGCTGGGTATTAAAATGGCCGCGGGAGGATTTTGACGCACGGTTTCTAATAGGTTGAATAAAAAGGTTTGAAGATTACTTCAAAAAGCTTCACAGTCGACTCGTTTAATTTTTTTCTGGGTGAAAAACAGGAGCCGCTGACGTAAAGCGACCTGAACGAACCTCAACACACCGAGCATCTGCTGTTGCCATGACCACGCAGCCCGTTAACACCGAGGGGAGTCCTCGGTCACCTGTCATATATATATATATATATATATATATATATATATATATATATATATATATATATATATAGTATGTATTTAATAACCGGCTCAAACGTCACCGGCACGGTCGTGGAAATGGAGCTCTGTTGACATTTCACGGCAGAGTGGCGAGAAGGCTGGTGAGGAAGAGGAAGAGGAAGAAGAAGAAGAAGAGCGTCCGAGTTGTATTTATGTAAAGACCTCACAGGGAGAGGAGCAGGAGGACGGATGGAAAAGCAATTACCTTTTCTTTTTCTTTCCTCCCAATATCCCGATGCTCGCCATCATCTGTCAGACAGGTAGAAGAGTGGAGAAATAAATTGAGGCTCACACACACACACACACACACACACACACACACAGTCCTACGACGCGCCAGGAGTCTCAGAGTGTGAATCTCAGACCTCGTGGTGTTGCTGTGTGTCAACGCCACAGTAATCACTTACCCATCCTCCACCTCGCTCTCTCCACCTCTCTGTGTGTGTGTGTATTTGTGTGTGTGTGTTTGTTTGTGTGTGTGTTATTTGGAGCGCAGGCGTCCTCCATCATGTAGTACACGAGATTTGCATCAAAACTCAAGCAGGAAAAACACCGCAGCCCACAGGGGAACGGAAACCTCCTTAAAAGTATTTAAGGGCGGGGGCGTGGCTTGTGTGTGAGGGGGCGTGGCTTGTGTGTGAGGGGGCGGGGCTTGTGTATGAGGGGCGGGGCTTGTGTGCGGCGCTGCACAAGTTTTCTTGTGTCTGAAACATCCCATCAGGCTCGTTCCCCGGCTGCAGCCGCGCTGCGCAGGAGGCTTTGATGGAGGAGCTAGCGCCGCGCTGACGGACGCATCCGGATATTTGCGGTGACAGAATATGTTCTGGGAAAGTGGAGCCGGCTGTGAATCTGGATTTTTATTTTTTTGCGTGTTAATATTCCATCTTCTCCACAAATGGGTGTAGTGGGAGATGTCTTCACGGACGTTGATGTGCGGCGTGCGTGAACTTCAAAACCAAAGAGGGACGGAGGTTTATGCATGTGGGTGTCGACACTGAAGACGACGCCGCACGCCGGGTGGAAATAATCACGTACCGTAAAAGTCGGGTTACAAACCGCTACTGCCTTCGGTGGTTGTCTTTGCTAGTTGCCCGCTGTAGCCAACTAGCGCTGCTGCTAGCTCCCTGCTAGCTCTGTGCTAGCTTCCACACACCGAAGGTAGCGGGGCCAGACGCGGCTCGATGCCAGACGCGGTTAGTGGCGGCGCGGGCGGTAGCAGTAGTAGCGGGGAGCTAGCAGTAGTCGCGGGAACTAGCTGCAGCGCTAGCTGGCTACAGCTAGGGAGGTAGCGGGACCAGCCCCGACTGGACGCCAAACGCGGGCAGTAGCAGCGGGGAGCTAGCTGCAGTGCTAGCTTGCTACATCGAGGAGCTAGCGGAGACAACATCCGAAGGTAGCGACTTCTAACTCGACTTTTACGGTAAATAATTTGCCAAAGTTTTGTAATTTGAGTCCTTTATCAGAGCAAACAGCTGATTTTTAACTTCCTGCTTCTTCAACAACGGACTTCACCACAAAATAAAAACCACCAGATTTTTCCTGCAATGTGCTCGATCCCCCTCGTGCCCGGTGGGGGTTGACAGGGATTTTAACGCCTCAGGTCTCCAAAATATCTCAATTAAAAAAAAGCCGCGCGAGGATTCGACTGTTTGCTTTGAGGAAGCTGAAAGCTTCCGGACAGATTTTCTGCTTTGGGGTTTTGTGCTCCTTAAATCAAATGAAGGGAGATTAAAAAAAAACAGAAATTGACTTCAATCTGTGCAACATTTATTTAGTCGCTGTCAGACCAGCAGCTCTTCTCCTTTTGCAGCGCAGCCGCTCTTCAATTTGGAGCATCAGAGGCTCGGTTCACTTCTCCAGAGCTCCCACTTCATCGACTTTTTAATTCCTGTCTGTTGTTTTTTTTCTCCCCTCTCGGCCTCTCGGCGGCTTTTCCACCGAGCAGCGGAGCACCGGAGACCTCTCGGGGTCGAGGCGTCCACCTCTCGGCTGCATCGAAGCAATCTGAGATTAAATGCCGGGCGCGACATTTGCGGTTTAATTGGAGATGCCTCCGTGACAACAGCAATTATTACGTATTTATTCGTATCATCTGTAATCGGCGCCCAGAAGGCATGAAGTAATTACAGACGTCGCCGTACTGTGTTGGTTTTCTCTTCAGATTACGGCCCGTGTTGATGAGGCTGACGTTTCATTTGGGCTCATGAGTTCATTACGTCGGCTGCTCGCTCGGCGTTATCGCTGAAAACGACGAGGCCGGAGCGAGCCGACGGCTGGAGGCCGGCCGGCACCATCAGACGGCTGATTCAAGGAATGTGTATTCCAACAGATCCCATCCTCCTCCTCCTCCTCCCCATCCTCCTCCTCCTTGTCCTCCCCCTCCTCTTCCTCCTCCTCCTCCATTCGTCAGCATCCAGAGTCGTGGGGGTTCGCAGACGCCATGAGGTGGTTATTGTGTTCGCGGTCAGACCGCAGAGCATCCGTCATCAGCCAATGGGGCTCCGGCCCCGTGAGCGGCCATGTCGGTGGTTCTGGAGCGGTATGGAGGAGGGGGGAGGAGGAGGAGGCTGATTGATTGGCTGTTGAGAAGCCGTCTGGGTTTCATACATCAGCGCTCTTGACGGTAAACACCAGCTGAGTTGTTGGAGAAGGTCGCTAATGTAGTTTAGAGCCACAAGTGGATTCTGCTGTGAACAGCAGGAGGACGTCACTCTGATGCATCAGAGACGACAGCGGCTTCATTTCACAAGCATATATATATATATATATATATATATATATATATATATATATATATATATATATATATATATATAGTCTCCTTCAATAAAACAACTTGCATTTTTCAGAATCAGAGAAGCCAATTTTTTCTAAAATAGTTCCAATACTTAAACCATCGTCTTCATCATTGCAGATTTATTGTCAATATAATACAAGTTCCTCGTTTGTTTGTTATTGTTCTTCTGTCCTTTAGTTGGTTTTAGCGTTTCATTTTGGGCGGTTAGCGTGTTGCTTTTTAATCACAATGCGATTGGCTTTGTCCCGAAAATTGTGTTAAGTCCCAATTAGCAATTGTTAGCACGGTAACATGCTAAATTATGACGGCAAATAGGGTCAGCTAACCATCAGCTTTTCAACATTGCAAGGATGTTAGCATGCTGACATTTAGCATTTAGCGCAAAGCGCCGCAGAGCTACTAGCGTGAACTTACAACACCGATGCTGCGTTCACAACAAAAACGTTGCGAATATTCGCCGAAGTCGGAACATTTCAACTCACGGCAATGAGGAGAATTATTTTTATTGATTTTTTGGTGTGAATTTGCGCGTCTGTGCGTCGCCTTCACGTGTAATCGACTCGACGCAAAACATCCGCAGCGCTTGCGGTGTGAACGCAGCACTGACCCACGAAGAAAGACAAAACTTTTACCGTTGTCAACCTCCGGCTGTGGCGAGCAGCAACAACACCACGAGAGCTCGCTGGAGGCCGGATTCCATCCTTTCGTCGTCCTCAGAGGACGAGCCTCTTGGTCCCGGGACTCCGGGTTAATCGACTCTACTGAAGCCGCCGCCTTATTTTAATTAACAAGCTGGAGACGGAGGTATTAATTAGCATTAAGAACATCTCAGAGAGAACCGACGTGAGTTCTTTGCGTGTTCTGTGTTAATGAGGATCGAACAACAGTTTCTGTGGATGTCATTAACGCGAGAACACGTCTGGTTCTTATCGCGAAAACGTAGCCGACGCCAGAGGAATATAATTTTACTTCCGTCCCAAAGATTTAGTTCAAAATCTGATGCTCATGAAACAGCATTTCCACGTTGAGCGTTCAGGACTTTTCTTTCTCTCGACGTCCTCGCTGCCGCGTCGGCGTCTCGTGTCGCGTTGCACTCGAACTCGCTAAGCGTTCCCGCTCCATCGCCGACGTGTCGCAGGAAAGTTACGCAACGCACGACGCGTTCACTTACCCGACAACACGCTGCAGGAATACAGGACAGAAACACAACAGGACAAAAGACGTTGTGCGTCTCCTCAGTTCACCACATTGTCTCTGCAGAAGAAGAGGAGGGAGGAAGAGGGGGGGGGGGGCATCATTTAATGAGACACACGTGTGTGTATAATCATAAATATGTGAGACTGTGATTGAAATGTAGTGTTAGCATGTCCTGAATCTTTCATGAGCTCATATTCCTCACAAATTTATCATTAAAGTTTCAGCATTTCATTTTCAAAACGTGCATTTTTAATTGATAGCAATAATCCACTTTCACTCTGCAACACGTACCCCCCCCCCCCCCCCCCCCCCCCCTCCCTCCATCTCTCTCTCTCTCTCTCTCTCTCTCTCTCTCTCTCTCTCTCTCTCTCTCTTTTTTTTTGGTGTGCAAACCGTGTGTGGGTGTTTGGGTGCACGAGCTTGTGGAATATTGAATAGATCACGTCCTGCGTTTAAAGAAGAGATGCGCGTCTCTCTCTCTCTCTCTCTCTCTCTCTCTCTCTCTCTCTTTCTCTCTCTCTCTCTCTCTCTCTCTCTCTGTCTGTCTCCTCTCCTCTTTCGCCTCCACTAAGAACCTTTTTTGCCTCTCTCTCTCTCTCTCTCTCTCTCTCTCTCTCTCTCTCTCTCTCTCTCTCTCGCTCTCTCTCTCTCTCTCTCTCTCTCTACCACTTGTTATTTCGCACCTTGGCCGCTGCAAACGCAGCTCGTGAGCGCGTTAAATAGCTCCTTCGTCCTCTCCTTCCTCCTCTTCCTCCTCTCTCCTCCTTCTTTACCGGTTCTCTGCTGCACCGGCTGCATCTTTTTCTCTTCTTCTTCTTCTTCCTCTTCTTCTCCTCTTCCTGCCGGGGAGGCGTCAGTGTTTTCTCTCGGTCTGTCAGAGGAGTCATGACCACGGCGAAGGAAGGCGGCGCGGCGCCGAAATCTGCTCACCAGCAAGAACAGGTACCGACGAGCTCTCTCTCCTCTCTCTCTCCTCTCTCCTCTCTCTCTCATCTCTCTCTCCTCTATCACTCTTTCTCTCTCTCCTCTCTCCTCTCTCTCTCCTCGCTACGTGGACTCCCCGTGTCTTCCCGCTTCGCGTCGGCTGAACTCTGCTGGTCTCTGTGGTCTCGTGCCGCGCTGCGGTGACTCGGTCTCCTTTCTGTCCGCCCGCGTGACGCTGTGATGGGGGACACTCGTGTGCTCTGACACGCGCTGCTCAACACGCGTGTGCACGCGGAATCAGCTGGAAGTGAAGCCGGCGGGGGTACAACCCCCCCCCCCAACTCCTCCCTAAAAAAACAGTCTCGCGCTCGCTTGTGATCGTCATCATTATTACGCAGTGATGATTATTATGTGACTTTACGCACGAGAGACAACGAGCAGTGTGTGTGTGTGTGTGTGTGTGTGTGTGTGTGTGTGTGTGTGTGTGCGCGTCATCACCTTGCGGTAGACCACGCAGATCAGCTCATTAAGCTGAACTTGACTCAGACGTCATTTAGAATAAAGAAGGAGGTGGTGCGTTCACGTCCGTGTAAACAGTCAGTATCGCGTTCACGTCGCCGTGTCACGTGACTCCTGCGGTGGCTGTGACGCGTGTGACCTCTTCAGGAGCTTCATCTGTCTCCTCTGACGCGCTGTTGCGCGTCCGCGTGTCCGCGTGGTGCTGATGCCTCCAGTCTGCTGGCGTCACAGATGTCTGCAAAGAAAACAACAACAGTTGTGTTTCATTTTCCTCTATTGTGCTTCTGTTGCTGTCGTGGTTGACCCACAATGCACCAGTGTGGAGCCGGTGGGTTCATACTGAACGTTTCTACTGGTTGACACCTTTTGTTTCATTAAAATGTTTCCTCATCGGCAGGAAAGTTTACTGACACGTTCAACTTTTCCAACTTTTGTAAAGAGGACATTTTGCCTTTAATGTGTGAAACTACCACAACAACACACCCAGTCTCTCTCTCTCTCTCTCTCTCTCTCTCTCTCTCTCTCTCTCTCTCTCTCTCTCTCTCTCTCTCTCTCTCTCTGTCTCTCTGTCTCTCTCTCTCTCTCTCTCTCTCTCTCTCTAACAGCAAAATGTTCCACTCCGTTCCTTTCTCATGTTATACATTTAATTTTTGCTCTAAAATTGCAACAAAAAATTGGGTCCCCTCTTAAAACACACACACACACACACACACACACACACACACACACACACACACACACACACACACACGCACACACACACACACACACACACACACACACACACAGTACGTATGGTGTTCTGAAACATTCACATCGTGTTGACTTTGTAAATAGTTTAGTTCATATTTAGTTTGAAAACAAAAACTGTTGTAATATTAATTTTTTGAAGCTTGATCTGTAGTATGAAGTCAAAAAATGATTATACAACATGTGGCATTAGACATTTATTCACATTTTATTCATATATTCCACTGCTTTTGTGAACCTAAGACCAGAACAGTTCATCTACAGGAGTAAAGGTATATTTTTAACAAGAGATATGAAGAATTTCCTTAATGAAGCTTCAGTTTTTCAGCTTTTGGGCCAAATTATTTCTTTACACTCTTTATTCAGAGAGCTGAGATTGTTCTGCAATATTTAATGCAACTCATCGGCATGTACCTCACATGAAAGGGCTTAAAAAGGTGAATTTAAGGAATGATGTGAAATGGAGAAGAGGCCCCGCGACCCCAGAGGCTTCATGTTTACTGTCAGGCCTTAAACGTCGTGTTTATCTGTGACTTTGAGCAAAAGGTTTCTTTGTGTCAAGTTTCCTTGTTTTTCGAGCGAGCGCGTCGACGCAACCTGAATATTTAGCCGCCGCCGCCTGTCAGCCTCCGCCTGCGCGCCGCACGCGCCTCCAGATGACGGCGTCCTCCTGCTCGGCGGGCGATCTCCACCCGCCGAGCGTCAAGCTGCAGGCTGTCAGTCACGCCTTCTGGAGGCCGAGCAGGGCGCCGCCGGCCCCGCCCGCCGGCCCCGCCCGCCGGCCCCGCCCTCCGGCCCCGCCCGTTCACACCGGCGACGCAGACACTAGCGCCCTACGAGACGGCGGACGAGTGACCCGGTTCTGCGTCTCCACGGCCGAGAAAACGTCGACTCAGTCCCACTTGCGTGTGGATTTTCTTCCAATTTGACAAAAAATTCAAGTGATGAGAGTTTAGGGGTCGAAGGTCAAGGTCACTGTGACGTCACACGACTTATCCTACGATTCACGTATTGACCTGTTTCACAATGTGCAACATGACCTCGATAGCGTTTAGCTGACCTCGATATTGCCCGTTGCAGTAAATATATCAGCAGCTTTCTCACCAGCAGGATCAAAATAAACACGAGCCAGCACGGTGTGAGAAGATCTCATGAACTAAAAGTGCTTTCCTCTTTGAAAGAGAGCACTTGCATTGTTCTGCTTTTCATTGGTTCAGTGTCTTAAAAGCACAATAATATTGTTTATCGCAATTATTTCAGGGACAATAAATGTTGTTTGCTCAATTTAGTATCTTCTGATGTTCTGTAGATTAAAATAGAGCAAATTATTGTTTTCAAAATGTCAAAAACCAGTAAAAAAAAGGCCCAAACTTCCAGGATCCCATCGTCAAAGTGTTGAAACCTTTAAATACGATGAAGAGATTGTTTGTTCATTTTGCTTGATCCTGATTTTAACCATTTCATTTTCAATAAGCTAATTCAGAATGACTTGTCTTAGCTTGGCGACTGTTAGCTTAGCGACCGTTAGCTTAGCGACCCTGCAGGAATCCCAGTAAATAGTAAACGGGGCTGTCGGGGGATCTTCTTGAGGCGTGACGCTCCAGCAATGTGACAAATTGCTTCGAGCATACCAGGTTGTAAAATCACAGACGTAACAACAGACACGCATGGATGTGCAGACACACACACTCACACACTCTCACACACATGCACCCGCGCTGTGACAACGTGGGGTCCTGTTGGCGGGATCCTGATTGATGGTCTGCCGGCCGGCTCTCGGTCCGGGGGACAGAGGACGGAGACAGAGGGCGGCTCCTCGCCAGAGATGGCGCCGGCGCTCTCCAGTAATCAGCTCGGAGAGAGAGACGCGCCGCTAGCGCTCATTACCGCGACCGGGTGGAGGCACTGCAGGTGTGAAAAGGTCGAGGCAGAAGGGGGAGGTGGAGTAATGCACTGGCAGAGACAATTTGGACTAAATTAAAGCTAAAGCTCTTTTTCTGTGGTCAGAAATACTCCCTTTCTTTGAGGAGAGCCGGGACACAGTACTGGGGATGGGGAAGTGTACGTTTGGCACACGTTTGGCACAAATGGTGCTTGAAATGGACCAAAATGAATAGATCAGAAAACAGCAGTGGGGAAACATTGTGTCCGGAGGGGAAAGCATGTTAGAAACCTAGCTGCTAAGCAATGTTCAGGATTGAAATTGGGATTTTTTCCTCCCTCCCAGTTCAGATTTCTTGGTTACTTCCTGCAGTCAGTGTGAGTTGGAGCTCTAAAGCTGGATCACAGCAAACAGCATTTAATATGGGAAGCGGTTACAGCGTCTTTCTTTCCCTCACATTGTGTGTGACTCACTCACTCGGGGACAAGAAGCAGCGGCGGCGGGTAGCGCATGCTAACGGCTGAGCTACCGCGCGAGCCCAGCTGGAAAGCGAGGGCTGGCCCGGGCGAAGATGATTCGGTGGCATCTCATAGGAGCAGAGCAGTGAGGCACTATGGGAGTGGGGGAGGGGGGGGGATGGGGGTTCAAAGCCAAAACCCTGAGATCAGGACGGCTGAGGAGCAGCTGAGCCGAGCATGCCTCTGGGCGTTTCCTGAAGAGAGCAGCGTCGGGCACCCGAGGGCCAAAAGAAGGAAAAGGAAGCGCAGTGGAGCCAACGCTTGGGTTCGTTAGGACGGTCGAGTCTCACGCTCACTTTGTGTGTTCACGTTGCCCTCAAATCATCTTGTTTTGTGACACATGAGGATGCAACAACGATCTCAACTCCAATCATTTGGTGTCAGTATTTGATGTAAGTGGAATAGCTCGAAGGTCGGACGGGCGAAACAGACACACGTTTACTTATTCCACTAGTTTTGTTCCATAAATGATTCTTATTTAACCTTTTGAAAATCCTCCTGCTCCCATTTTAAGTCCCAGCATGCCCCATTCAGACAATCTTTTGGCATAAAACACGAAATATTTTTCCATTTTTGAACCGAACGACACAGTGTTTTGACTGAAACTCCTTCCTAACAGGACAAAACTTTGTTTTATTGTGATTTCTGTTGCAGGTTCTGATTCTTTAGGTCCTAATCTTTCTAAAAAGGTGTCTTATTGACGCTCTAGGAGGCTTTTTGGGGGAATCTGGCTCATATTATGCCAGATGTTCAGGCGGCTGAGTTAAAAGTCTCGAGGACGACGGCGTCGTGGAAATTGCTCCTTTAAATTCAGGAGTAGAAGCGAGAGACAATCCCTCTGACTCACAGAGGTGCAGGACGTCCTCGCAGCGTATGAGTTTGTTCATTCTCTTTGTATTCTTAAGGTTGTTCTCGGAGACTTCAACGCTTAACCTCGAGCCGCTCAATGTCGCGCGTCTCGTCGCTCGTATCTGTTGCGCTCTTGTCAAACACGGAGAAAATGAATGAAACGCGGCCTGTCAGCCGCGAGCCGATAAGTTCAGGCGTAAAAATATCAGGACGCTCGCTTGAATGTCACGATACGGACGGAAAAGCCAGACGAGGACGCCGTCTTTATAACAACGTCGAAAAAGGTCTCGAACCATGTTGGAATGGACGAGATGCGACTTGAACGTGTTGCTGTTTGCGTCCATGAAACAAGCGCAGGGCTTTTTCTTCTTTAATCAGCCGCGTTAAGTTTCCCTCGGCTCGCTGTGGAAGATCTGCTGCCTCAGTGGCCTGCTGATGAAGAGCTCAAGTGATAAGCGCTCAAGCAGATGTTAATTAAAGAAGCAACTAGCACACAAGACGCAGCGGGAGGACGGAGAATCACCTGTGAGGCGCCTGCTGTGGCGTTAGTGGTTTTGCATGAACCGGCCTGCAGCTGCAGCGGATCAGAGTTTATTTAAATTTAAATTTCTCTCTCTCTATGCATTTATAAGTGTAGATCCAGCGGCGTCACCGTGCATCAGCTCGTCTGATGTCATCCGAGTCGATCTGCTCGTGATGTGATCGGTGGTCTATTGTGGAAACTGCACAGAGTCGTGTTGATAAAAAACATGTTTCAAGGTCACCTGTTGGTCAGCCGGTGAGTCGGGACGGCCACTGTGGATGCAGAGTGAGCTCGGCCTGTGCAGAGTGAGCTCGGCCTGTGGAGTGTGTGCTCGGCCTGTCAAACGTTGAGGAGTTGATTCTCTGGTGGGGACAAAGTTGAGGAAGTAGCAGGGCTCCACGTGTCCTTGAAGATTTCAGTGTTCAAGGACAAATGGGAGAAAGTCGGTTCAAAAACCATAATAATGTGTTTATTGAGCTTGAAAACAAATTCATAGGCAGCCGATGTACAAAGTTATTCTCTGGCTTCCGACTCATACAGATATTCCCTTATTAAAAAAGAAAAAGATAATATGGATAACAGAAACTAGCATGAGAAAGTGTTCCCTGCAGGTTAGCCTGCTGGTTAGCTTTCTAGCGATTAGCCTTCTGGCAGTTAGCCTGCTGCTTAGCCTGCTGGTTAGCTTGCTCGTTACTCTCCTGGTTAGCCTGCTAGTTAGCTTGTATGTTAGTCTTGTGGTTAGCCTGCTAGTTAGCCTGCTGGTTATTCTCCTGGTTAGCCTGCTAGTTAGCTTGCTTGTTACTCTTGTGGTTAGCCTGCTGCTTAGCCTGCTGGTCACTCTCCTGGTTAGCTTGCTGGTTAGCTTGTATGTTACTCTTGTGGTTAGCCTGCTGGTTAGCTTGCTTGTTACTCTCCTGGTTAGCTTGCTAGTTAGCTTGCTGGTTACTCTCCTGGTTAGCCTGCTAGCATTTAGCTGACCAGGAACACCAGTTTGCTGTCCAGCGCTGCCAGTTGTCACCAAGCTCTCAGGTACTGTGCCGCAGCGTCTGCTCCCTCAGTGAAACACAAGAGTGTAAGCAAAATGCTAAACAACGTTAAGTGCAAAAATAGACCCTGAACCCGGCTCCCAGCTGCATGAGGTCACAGAGCTCATCTCTGTTTCTCCTCTGCATGATTTGACTTTCTGCTTCTCTTGCCAGGTTATCGCTCCTTTGCTTTCTGCTCAGATTGACGTGCCAGAATATTACTTTCCTTCAGGGAATGCGCAGATTTGATTTGACTCCTTATCTACCCGGCACATTTCTGATGCTTTTTTTCCTCACAGATTTTCGCCTCCAGGTGAATCAAACACGGTGTCAGGGCATCCGCTGCATTGTGGCTGTACATTTAAGCTCTTCTCTACAACCAGCAGCCACTTCCTAACGAGAGAGAGAGAGGGATAAGCGGCGAGGACAAAACGGGTTCGGAGAAAGCAAAGAGTGACGAGATGATTCACTTCTGGCACGCAAATAGATAACGGGTCAATTCCTCCCGTTCGCCGAGTGCCCTCGGCTGATGAGAGGGAACCGGAGAGATGGATTCAGTGCAGCATTGAACGCCCTGAATGTTTGTGCCATAGTTCATCTTAAGGGCAATTATGAGCCGATGTTAGGGCCCCGGAGTGGTGATTAGAGGGCGAGATTGCCAGCGATTCATCATGATTGTTGTCATGGTTAAAAAAAAATAAAAAATTGCCGAAATGACTTATAACATGAGAAAGAGGGGGCGGCGTGGAAGTGGGTGGGGGTTTAATAGAGCAATAAATATTCAGTGTTTGAGCAACGGTCAAAGCAAATGTCATGAGAATCCTCCATCTCGCTAATGGTCTGTTTTGACATCAGCCGTGTGTGTGTGTGTGTGTGTGTGTGTGAACACACATCTCAGGATTGGTTTCCAAAGAGTCTAAAAAAAGGCCTCATTTACTAAAAGGTCAGCGTTTTTTTTTATTCCAGCCAGGTGTCTCTCCCTTTGTTGTGTTGTAATTGTGTCCCACAGACGGAGGATCTGCATATAGATCCCAGTAAACTCCGCTCAGCTCCTTCTATATCAACCCTGAGCGCTCATATTTCCATAAACGAAGTCTCGCCGTGAATTTTAAACCCTCTTCGCTCCTCTCGCCTCTCTTAGGTTGAATAGCTCAGTTTCAGGTAAATAAGCACTTCCTTAACACGTAAACTTCAGCAGGACTTTGTGCCGTACTTATTTTATTATGCGAACAGACATATAATAACGCTTCTTAAACTCCGAATGATGAATAAAAAGAAGCAATGCGACAGCAGCGCATACAATAGATCTCCCTCTTCAGCGGTCGCGAGTACATTTTGTACACTGAGCGAAAAAATAGTGAGCGATTAATCATGCTTCAGGCTGTCAGGCGAGTGTCAGCCTGCATCGTGTCTGCACACACACACACACACACACACACACACACACCTGGATCAGCGTGTGCGTTACCACGTCGTTGTGTTCTCGTCCTGCTGTGCGTGTGTTTATCTGCGCCTCGCCTCGGTCCGTTTTTTTCGAGCTGTGTTTTCTGGCCTCATCGACCTGCTGTAATTAGGGGCCCGGAGCCTCCAGAGCAGGAAGGCGATCAGAAAACCGCCATGTTTCCCCGCCGAGCCTCTAATTGAAACGTTGAGCGTTGCAAGCTTCCACGCCGGCCCCCAAACCGCCCTCCAAACCCCCCACAACGCACAACCCACAACCCACCCTCGGGTCCCGCTGTCGCCTCGGCGTCGGTGACAAACATTCTGCCGAGCGAGCGCGAGTCACGAACGATAAGCAGGTAATTGCCTCGAGGCTCAGATGCGAATTAGGCGAAGCTGGTGCTCCAGTGGACATGCTGCTCGGGGGGTTGTTTGTGGAGGCGTGGGGGGGGGGGGGGAGTGACGGCTCA
Organism: Clinocottus analis; assembly: GCF_023055335.1. Lineage (NCBI taxonomy): Eukaryota > Metazoa > Chordata > Actinopteri > Perciformes > Cottidae > Clinocottus > Clinocottus analis. The sequence goes on from NW_027175909.1 coordinate 16,999,174, forward strand.
AAGTGATACACACAGTCGAGGTGAGCTTTGGCAATGTCGTTAACGTCGTCTTGTTCAACCTCCGCTTTCAAGACTTTGCCTCCAGCGTCCGGTGGAGGTTCAGGTCGTAAAAAATCCTGTTTTTTTCCCCCTTTGAAAACAAGTTCATCCCCGTTTTCCTTCTCCGGCGGCGCGAAACGCTCGATGAGGCGGCGGATAGAGTCGGCGCGTACTGCCCCGCAGGAGGCCAAACGGAGCGTGTCCAAACCCTGGCATCTGTTCGTCTCCCGCCTGGCACGCCACAGCCTCGAGGAAGCGAGCTCGGCCTCGCAAAAACCCCGTGTTCACCGCCGAACCTTTAGTGTTACTGTTATGGCCGCGATCATTCTCGCCGGCGTCGGGGAATACCCACGGCGCTTCCAAAATTGACCGACTCGAAGGGGTTTTTAATGCGACAGCTCATCACATTAAAGGTGTCGGGGAGCGTGAAAATAGGCGACCCCGATGCGATATCGCCTTTCTCTACTTCCAGAAAGTCATTCATCCGTCTGACGGTTACGCCGCTGGAAACCGCTGGCGTGCTTCCTCCGGCTATGAAGAAGTACTTCTGGTTGGAAGGGAAATTGGTCCGAGGCGACAATGTCAACCCCCCCCCCCCTCCCCCTCCTCCTGCTGATTCTTCACGCTCAACATATTGGCAGCCATTTACATGCCTCCTCAGCGCTTGTGAAACACTGACTTTCATCGTGACATTTCCATGGACACGCTCCAAAACGCCCGCCGGCAGCACAGTTTCTATGGCGATGCTGCGGCGGTTGTGCAGCGTTTTGGACTCGCACGCGTTGAAAACAGGACGAAACCACCGAGGGGAAGTCGTGTGAATTCATTAACGTCGTCACCGTCTTGCTCATGTCTTCCCTTTTGTTGACTTGGGGGCTGAAATTGAATCTAATGTGAGAGCAAAAAAACAGCGTCCGACTTCAGTTGCAAGCATCAAACACTCGATCAGGGAGCTCGATCTGAGGCTTTCTGATTTGCGTATTTGTTGGCACGCTTGCGCCGGATGCTAATTACGGCACAAAGATCAGCGCGTTTTGTCAAAGTGCTTTCATTATCTTCATCCTGGACGCTGATGACACCTGCGCGCTGACAAATTTGACTACAAAACAGAGACTTTATCCACGAGGTTTGCATGTTTGCCCACTTAAGACATCGCCCTGTGCGAGAAGGCGTATCGCTCATTTGCATACTACAAACAGGCAGAGATATTGAAGGATCGCGAGCGGCGGCGACGCGGCGAGATTGAATCTTCCTCCTTTACCTTTGAGAAGTCGAGTATTAGAAGTCCTCTCAGTCCCGGGTTTATTATCTCATTCCACTGATCCTCAGGGTGCTGTCAATTGCCACTGAATTATAAGCTCTACCTGCGTATATCAGTGAAATACAGGTGCTCTCCCACTCAGTAATTTGCTATCTTTTAAAGGAGAACCGTAAAAGGCTATTTTTAGGGACTTTATTCTTTTTTTTTTGTTATCAGCTCCACTGACCTGAGATATCGAGATGAACAGTGATTGTTCCACCCGAGTGATTCCACTATTAGTCGAGAACATTTGCTTCTCAGAGCCTCCCAGACCTCGGGGCCGCTCATTCAAAAATACCTTTTTATGTTTAATATCCATGTTAAAGATTGTAATCTTTCCTGTATAATGTTGAACTTTTTTGCACGCAGCTATAATTTAAAAAGGATCGGGAAGTTTCGGATCAGACTTCAATACTTGAACTTGTATCTGCTGATGGTTCTGATCAGATATCGGGTTACATCACTACGTATGGATGGAATATGATTGATTATTGTTGTGTCACCTGGCTCAGGTTGAACCCTTTGAAACACTTGGACAATGCATACAGGGAACAAATGCCATCTCAGGTCCCAACGCTGTTAGCTCTGTCAGCGCTTTTTGCCTTTGCTAGCAACGTTAGTGTCGTTAGCGCTGTTAGCGCTGTTAGCTAAGGGCCTCCAGCTCGCTGTTGAAAGGCAATGGAAACGCTCCCAGTCGTGTATCTCGCCCCTTAAAGGCACAATGATTATTAATGTATGTGAGTTACAAGCCGTTTAATGTTTCCTCTCGTCCACCGTACATTTAAAGTGCACATTTTAGTCCCTTCCCACATCTCGACATGGAATATATTGTGATTAAATTCATGTAAACGCTTAAATTGCGACGTTAAATTCACCAGATGTGACCTAGGAAGTATGTTCTCATATCCGCTCTCTTTCTGTGAGTCAGCCACATGTTTCATTTAGAAGTATATCGCTTGGCTGATGCTCTTTGTCCAATAGTATAAATATAGAATAGTTATGTTCAGAGAAACAGTATTGTTTTGCTCTTTTTTTATTACTGTTATTGACTTCCAGTGCTCTCGGATGAGGCGGCGGGGCGACTGCGCTTCAGGCCAAAACCTCCCGAAAAGCACGAGCGCGGCCTGAGAAATTTTCCAGACTAAAAACCTTTCAAACTCTTTGTTGCCTGATCAGCTGGGGATGAACCACCAGAGGACCGCCGCTACGCCAGAACGAGGAGAATCGCGGATTTTAAGACACCGTGCGCAGTTTTCCTCTAATGCGGGTTACATGGATATTTAATACAGAGTTCCCTGCGGTCATGGAAAACCTGGAAAACACATTGGATTGTCAAATTGTTATTTCCAGGCCTGGAAAAGTCCTTCAAAAAAATACCTAAAGTGTGTAATATTCATGTGTTCATGACGTTATGCTGAGTTTGAAATAATTACTAAATTTCCATGACCAAAGATTTAGGGAATTTTGTTTAAAGTTATAAAAAAAATGGTTTAAAGTAATGGAAATTTGGATTTCAGTCATAGAAATTTGGTTTTAAGTTATGAAAATTTGGTTTTAAGTTATGAAAATTTGGTTTAAAATTATGAAAATTTGGTTTATAGTTATGGAAATTTGGTTTAAAGTCATGGAAATCCATTGGTCAAAACGTGTATGAACCCTGTTGATATCAACCAATCAGGTACATCTCAGGTGAATGGTTATTACTTCTCCTAGATAAAGCAACTCAACCACATCAACGTACTTTACAACCCTACCGAGCTCTCAGTTCATGATCGGCGGAGCGGGCCGTCAGACTCTCTCCGTCCGGCCCACATATCAGAACAGGGTCACCGCCTGCAGATTCCTATTGGACAAGAATAGTGTCTGCGATACCCAGCAGGTGCCTGGATAAACCCTCTAATAGAGCAATTATTCCTCAAACAAAAAGGTCACCTCGGGCGTGACGACAGGCCCGGGAATCAATAAGGCTCCCAATTACGAGCGAGGCGCCGCGGCCGGTGTGTCGGGTCTCCGGCCTCCCAGCCTTCCAGGAGGAGATCAGGTTTCAAGGCAACCTCATTCCCTTCGGTGCGTCTTTTTGAGATTAAATTACCACATTTTTTTTATTTCAGGAGTCTTTGCTTCACCCTCCTTTTTAGAAACGCATAAATGACTCGAGCCCTTTGATAGCGGACGCCCATGGGAGTCACACAGCCTCCCTTTTCACTTTTTTTTAGCTCACATTAAAGACCACATTTGCTTCCCTTGCTTAAGCCTCCGTTCAGCCAGGACATCTGAGATCTAGATCTCTTTTGCAAGAGGGACTTGAGAGGAAATTTACATTTTCACAAGATCCATCAACAAATAACCTGAACTACAAATATCAGCTCGAGATGTTTAAAGTCTGTGTTGCTTTGGGATTGAATCCAGTTCATAGTGTGACGAACATTTAAAGAAAACCAAGCTATTTATAGGCCCTTTTCTCGAAAATTGGATACCCAAACTAAAAAGTGTTTATCTCTGCAGCCACTAGGCTGTTTGAATAATGTTGTGTTATAATAAGAGGAACACATGTGAGATGTTGTTCAGATGTGTAAATATCAGTCTGTATGTTTCTGCTTAAGAGGAAATGAAGATGACACACAGAAAGAAATGAAAAGGTTTCAGGTCCAACTATAAAAAATGACTTTGAGGGTGATTATTAGTTTGAAATGATGCAGCTGTAAAGTCCAACTCTAACGAACCATAACACAACATGTGAACGTCCAACATGCAAAGGCTGACTTTGATAAAGTGAAGCAGAAGAAAGTTAGAGAGGGTTTAGTACAGAGAACATTCAGGCGAGGTCACATTGGGGCCAATGGACCCATTGGGGGCTATTTGAATGCTATTCCACTTTTACTTATGGTCTACATCTAAATACAGCAGTTTGGGGCTTTTTTTCTCATAAACCAAGCTATCATTTACAATTTTACACAACAGTCGTTCAGTCTGTCACTGTTGGAGGGGTGAGAAGTCGTGTTTTGAATCACGCAACGCCTGAAACATTCTCGTCGTTGTCAGAAACGATCCTCCACCTCGCGGCCGCGTCGGCCGTTGAGTGATGGCTTCTGTGATGACACCGCCTGCAATTGAGAATGATTTTTTTCTCTCTTCTGAAACTGAAAATGGCATGCTCGGAAAACCTAAAACAACGTGCGGGGGAATTGCATCTTGCGCTCGGGAGGAAAGGACATTTTTTTTCCTCGCTGCCATTTTGAAGGAGCGTGACGACGACGCCGTCTCGCCGCTTTTATTACCGCCCATTCCGCCGCGAGCGTCGCCTGAATACCGACGGCGTCCGGGTGGTAAAACAAGGTGTGTCGTGCACCTCGGAGCCGAGAGGCGACAGCTATGGAAGATGTGTGTGTGTGTGTGTGTGTGTGTGTGTGTTCTCGGCGGCTGGGTGTAATGTTCTTTCCCGCCCATTGCGGTGGCAACATTGATTTTTTTTTGAGAGAATGGCTTGTGGGGTTGGCTGGTTGAACAAGCTGTTAGATTTTAGTGCGAGCCTTTTTCATTCAAGGTCACGACCAAACCACATTTCTCCTGCACTAAATCAGACGAGGCCCCCGCACTGATTTGATCAGCTGGCTACAAAAACCATTACAGTGACCACCAGCTCGGGTCTTACTTCAGTGCTGCATGAGCGGCAGACCGGATCACTTATTAAACACAGCCTTTCTCTAAACAACACGAATGTATGGCACAGTCGAGCGTTAGAGTTCACTGTGCACTCCGTCATTTCCTACAGTTTTTGGGCAATCCGGCCCGACAGCGATCCTGCAAGCGCCGAATCCATCTTGGCGAGATCGATGGTTTGTTTTGTGCGGAGAGAAATGTTCCTCTGAGGCAGCTCGTTTGACGAGTGGCCGACAACTCCACGATAAGTTTGATGGCGAGCCTTTGTGCTCACAGGGACAGTCGAATGGATTTAAACGTTTCACCCGTGATTATCCATGTTTAGTTTTTTCACTGACGGCGCTGTCACAGCGGCGCTAAAAGGCGCCGAACGCTGTTTCAGTCCTTTATAACTGCTATTTAGTCCTTTATAACTGCTCTTTTGTCCTTTATAACTGCTATTAAGTCCTTTATAACTGCTCTTTAGTCCTTTATAACTGCTCTTTAGTCCTTTATAACTGCTATTTAGTCCTTTATAACTGCTATCTAGTCCTTTATAACTGCTCTTTAGTCCTTTATAACTGCTCTTTAGTCCTTTATAACTGCTCTTTAGTCATTTATATCTGGTCTTCAGTCCTTTATAACTGCTCTTTTGTCCTTTGTAACTGCTCTTTAGTCGTTTATAACTGCTCTTTAGTCCTTTGTAACTGCTCTTTAGTCCTTTATAACTGCCCTGTAGTTCGTTATAACTGCTATAGTTGTCAACCACACTCGGATAAATTAATAACTCCGTCTAGCTCGTGTTATAAGTGACAATAACTTACCTGTGTAACCAAATTAGTGGTGGCCAAAGGTAAATATGATTAAGCCCCAACATGAAGTTGTAGCTTCAGATGTAAGTAAAGTAAACTTACCTTTAATGAATTACAGCGTCTCCGCTGTGAGTTAGCACAGTGCTATTTGCAGTCGGGCATAATTGGATGACAAATTGACAAAAGCGGAATCGATAGCTTCACCCTCTAGTCATTTACTTCATCCACCATTGGCTCCGGTCTAAGAGGCGTCGCGCGTGAACTAAAGCCGCGTTAGCTGGATTTTCTGTGCGTATTGACATCCGGCGTCCCGTCCCCCAACGGCTTCGTTGCCATTGAGCGCCAAGCCCAAAACTCTGACTCTCAAACTGTGTTTTTACTCCTCGGCCCTCCTGACACCTTCAATTCATGACCGAGCGCACGAGTCTGCGCTCGAACCCTCTGCTGCTCTTTAGTGGAGTAACGCTGGAGAAGAGGTGAGTCACACCCGACCCAACGACGAGAGACTGCTGATGTCTGACGAGATCTTTCTGAGGCTTCACAGCGTAGTACTTCAGGCTGAGAGAGAAAGACATGTCTTCTGTATCCTCCAAAGACAAAAGCACACATTATGAGTGATTAAATACTGCATGTAATACCATCAGTGAGTGTAGCACTTAAACCGATAGCGTACCATCATGCACAGGGCAGTTTTTACTAGTGCATCATGAATACAAATCCATCTGATCCTTCTGATTATGTTTACAAAGGAGTTCTCACAACTAAATAGAAACATTTCTTGTTTGTTAGCCTTCAAAATAAACTGCAGGAATGTTAAAAAATAAGAGCACCTTATAGCAGATTTTGCTTTTTAAAACATAAAAACTTGCTGCAGTGAGGTTACCAGACAATTAGTCCAATGTTCATGCTAAGCTACACTAATCACCTCCCAGATAAAGCGCTGTATCTAATGTATACTTTAAAAGTCGGGTTACAAGCCGTTACTTTAGGTGGGTGTCTCCGCTAGCTCTTCGCTGTAGCCAGCTAGCGCTGCTACTAGCTCTCCGCTAGCTCGCCGACTACCACCGAAGGTAGCGGTAGCAGCAGCAACTTGGAGCTAGCAGCAGCACTAGCTTGCTACAGCGGGAAGCTAGCAGCACCGCTAGCTTGCTACAGCGGGGACACCCACCGAATGTAGTAGCGGCTTGTAACCCGGCTTTTACGGTATTAGTCAAAATAGTTATTGATCTATGATGTCAGCGTTTAAACACGTCGGTTCTCTGGTGGGAAGATAACCTCTCACACTATTCCTTTAATACTCAACAGACAGATTATCTTCATTCCAGAAAGATCGACCACCGCTTCCGTCTCCCTGTTCTTATTGGATGCACCCGCGGGCGCTAATGCACACATCTTTCTCCTCTCCGACACACTCGTAGGAGACACTCCATCGACCTTTCTTTCCACTGTAGCTTGACAGGAGAGCAAACTGCTCCCTGCTTGTCAGAGAAGAGAGCACTTTCTCTGGGCTATTTCCAGGTACAGCCAGCGGAAAGGTGGAGGGAGGGAGGAGGGAGGGGATAAGGGAAGGAAGGAAGGGGAGCAGAGCTTTTTTCATGGAAAAATCAATTGTCTGTTGGTCCATTTTCATCCTGATTCCTCATGGTTATGTATAAAAAGACGCTGCATCATAGTGAAAAGACATTTCTGTTGTACTTTTTTCACGTGTGTTCGCTGCAACACATATTTACTCCCGGCTATTTATACAAATGATGCTTCTCTTTGAATGTGACACCCACGGGGTTGGACGACGAAACAATGGTGGAGCTGGAACGGAGGTGTGGAAGGTCCACGTGGTGTGAGTCACACCGTCTTCATCGGGTCGACCCTCCTCTGCCTCGACAACCTGACGAGCGTCCAGCCTCAGCATCGGGGCTCGTTATCTGAGGCCCGCCAGGCGTGTCCGTCAGAGCCCGCCGCCTCCGCCCACGACACTCCCGATGCGCCTGTTTCTCTCAGGACCAGCGGCCGGTTCACTTGTGGCTTTTTTATTTTATTCTCTTGGTGATTATCTGTGTTTTCGGCACGTTCTCCTCGCCGGTAATCGTCTGCTCGGGCAACTGAAGTGCGATTGAAATGTCAAGCTCTGTGTTTCTGGAGAAGCGATGTGGAGGAACGGCGTTAAACGGTATTGATGGGAGCGGTTGAGCGATTGGAGCTGTAGGATTATTATGAGTGCTAGTGAGTAGCTGCAGTACTGGGAGGGACCAGCAGGAGGACAATGAGCGCAAAGAGTCTCTGATTGAACGTTCTTCAATTTTCATTATTTTATTTTTTATAAACCTTGTGAAGGAACTTCTTTGTGTTTTTAGTTTCCTCTTTGACCTTCACAATTTTCTGAAAGTGGATTTTTTTTTTCGTCCACAACCTTTTCATCTTTGACAAATTACCGAATTCCACCAGCGCTGTTTAGTTTGACATATTTCTCTTCCAATAAAAGGCGAATTTAAAAAATAATATCCAATCGGTACGTCGCAAAAACATAAATTAAACGCCTGATATCTGTTCAGGTAACGTCTCGTTCTGTCTCTCAGACGCCTGTGGCTTCGTTCAGAGACGCAGACGTCACCGTTGAGCTCGTAATCTTGCTGCGATGATCCATGAACCGAGAGGCGTTTTAATCCCAGTTGTGCAGAAACCTCGACAAGCGCGACGCCTCCACCGACGGACACGTGCGTGCGACACGTCGTTGTGAACACGCACAATGTTTCTGCTGCACAAAGCCCCGCGCGCTGACCTCGGGTACGCTATTATGTGTTCGCCGCAAATTGCTCGCTGGACCGTCGCGGTGCGGAGTGTTATTAAAACGCCAAACAAACAATTAGCCATTTTGTGATGTTCGTCGGATACAAAAGGAACGGATGAGCTGGCGGCGAACAGACAAAAAGCACCGCGCGTTCATCCTGAGCTGAGTGCAGACGGCCGACATCACCGCCGCCAAAGAATATAAAATAAATAAAAATCGCATGCTCATGTGATATGTATCCATGTATGCTGAGGATAAAGGACAATTATTGGATAAATACAGTGCTCAGCGGCCTCTGTTGGGTTAGAAAGTGGCCACTCGTGCGTGCAGCGCTCTCTCTCCCAAAGAGCAGAACAATCGCAGCGCTAACAACAGGTGGCCGACGCCGGCTGAGCGGTGAATACATTTTCTTTGTGTGTGTGTGTGTGTGTGTGTGTGTGTGTGTGTGTGTGGCTTTGGCAGGGTTGCCGTGGAAACGCTACGAAAGGCCACACACAAGCAAAGTTGATGGATGGGTGGAAATACCCCGTGTGTACACACACACACACACACACACACACACACACACACACACACACACACACAAAGTGGCGCACACAACGACTTCATCACAGATTTTGATCTTTTTTTTCTGAATGAATTCTTTTTTTCTTCCACTGGGCCGTTATGGAGAACTGGCCGAGTGTGTTTGAGTCACTGGGAGTCCGTCGTGTCCACTGGGAGTCCGTCGTGTCCATTGGGACGCCGTCGTGTCCACTGGGACGCCGTCGTGTCCATTGGGACGCCGTCGTGTCCACTGGGCGGTCACTGGGACGCCGTCGTGTCCGTGATACATGAACCCATCAGCGTCCTGCTTCTACATCTCTCACAGAGAAACGGTGACTCATTTCTTTTTTACAAGCGAAGCAGCCGCCCCGAGCAGTTGATGTTATTCTCCTGCAAGAGGAAAAGGTGAAACCAGGTGTTTTTTTGAAGAATATATATATTTCTTTTTTTTTTTTTTTTAAAAAGGAAAAGACATTCTTCATCGCGAGTGCTCTTCAGCCGAACATTATGCCGGCGATAAGAGGCTGGAAGTCTATTCTTTCTACATGAGTGTTCACATTTTGTGGCAGAAAGCGATAAAAAAACAGCAGGCCAGAATACATTAGCCCGGGTAAACATCAACACAAGCAGCAGCCTCTTTTTATTAGACCCCCGCGCCTGGAAGCGGCGGGTTGTTGGGGCGTTTTTTCGTTTTCCGGGGAAGCGAGCTCGCGCGGCCGCCGGCGCGTATTGTTTTCCATGACGGCAATTTATTTTGCCGGAGTGGCACGACGAAAGTGTTGCGTTATGTGGAATGAAGGCTGATAGATAAGAAGAAGGGAAAAATAAAGGAAAGATACTTTCCAGTGAATCCTGAGAGATGCTGCACGCGCTAGCGCCGCCGCCGCCGGCCGCGCTGCATACCAATCGCTCTGGGTGTGGGCCGAGGGACACGAGGAGGAATCCTCCCGCCTCGGCTTTCTGTATTCTCCCCGACTGCACTCCTCCTCCTCCTCCTCCTGAGGAGGAAGACTTTCTTGTTAGTTAGACGCTGTCAAGTGAGCCTGAGCTGCAGCCACGCCGCTCACAGGGGAGCGTGAGCGGGTACGGAGGTGCTAATGAGCCCCAACACCGGGGAACGGGTCGGCGTTTTTGCCGTTATTTGAATGGAGGAAGGAAGAAAATGTTAACGTTTAATTCTATGGTGTGAAATGCGTCCGCTGTTACCGCTCGTGTGAACTTTGGAAGCATTTACGTGTCTTTAATCCGAGAACGCCATGACTAACGTTGCGTGTATTTCACCTGATTTAATGTACCTGATACTTCTCATCAAAATATATTAAAGTACAACAATACAAGGCCAATTGAAGTACTAGAATAGACTTACTGGAATAGACTTTATTTTACCCTAAAAAACGAAAAACAGGTATTATGCGGGAGCCGGAAAAAAAGGCTTGAAAACCGGGCAAAAAATTAGGGAATCGTCAATAAAACATGATTAAAAATATAAATAATGGAGCTATGAACTTTAATGAAAAGTCTTCAATAATAAAAATCACTTGAAATGTCTCACCTTCAATAAGACACACCCACCTTCAATAAGACACACCCACCTTCAATAAGACACACCCACCTTCAATAAGACACACCCACCTTCAATAAGACACACCCACCTTCAATAACTTCAGTCAGCAGCATGAAGTAAATTTGCTTTTCGTCCAGGGAATCGGTGCGATGTGAACTTCTGGAGTCGGCCTCCAAAAATACGTCATCTCCAATTTACTAGTTGGAAGTTACGATTCATGCTCGCTAACCACGCAGAACGGCGGCGACAATGGAGAACTTTGAGGTCTTTGAGAACGTCTCTTCGGCGCTTTCACGCAATTAACCGTAAAGTAGAACAAAGGCTGAAAAGTGTGGACTCTGGCTTCTCTTTTAAAATCCTTTTCTTCAGAGCTAGAAGACAGGAAAGTGCCCAAATGGATCTTTCTTTGCAATGTTTTTTATTGCTTTCGAAAAGCTATTAGACTACAACGCGGGCTGCTTATTGTATTGTTTAGGTATGTGGACTTGCTGTCAACCTTCCTTTGTGTTTCAGTTATTGTGTGTGTCGTAGTTTTTATTGCTGATTCAACTTTTTATTGTGCACTTTTTCGCCCTTATTTGACCGAAGCGAGAGAGAGGAATCGCGGATAGAGAGAGAAGGGAGGTTTCTGTGCTGCATCCTTGAGAGGCCGGTCATTTACAATCTTGTTCTCATCGGATAATTGATGAAGACACCGGCACCTCGTCCTGCATATCTTTCATGAGGACGCTGCGCTTTTAGCCGCTCAGTAAAACAGCCTGATAGAAGCCCTGTGTGAGTCCAGACACTTCCAACGCGTCATTTTAAGTGTTGCCAAGTCCTTTTCACATTCGCTTTCCTTTGTTTCTCGAGCACCTACTCGACTGACGCGGCCGCGACGGCAGAACTCCACAACTGAAGTTGACAGAAGAATTAGCCGCTAATTACTTGCAGAACATAAAACACTGTGTGTTCATTCGGTGTCAGTGGGAATTAATGACTTGTAGAAGGTTTACCCAACCAAACACAAGTACAAAAGTACAAACAATGGCCTTTGTGGGGTGTACTTTTTTACACATTTAGTGTAGTTTACACATAAAGATTCTCTTTCTGAAGTAGAGTGAGACCGAAAGGACTGTGAAAGCGATGCTATTGACTTTAGCTTATTTTTGAGTCGATCCACACAGATCCAGTTTGAATCAGAGGTCTAGGAAAGTACCCGTGTCTCGGAGAGTTAGCACATCACACACACACAACGGTTTGGCTTCAAGTACCCGGCTAACGATACGCCACCATTTGAATAATAGTTTGTCATTAAAGGTATTAAAGAAGGAAGTGTAGTTTCCCGCTTGAGATTCTCTTTCTGAAGTGGAGTGAGACCGAAAAGACTGTGAAAGCGATGCTATTGACTTTAGCTTATTTTTGAGCTTGTCACCGACGATCCATGAAAATTAAGTTTAAGTTTCAGGTCTACGGAAGTACCCGTGCCTCGGGGAGTCATCACATCTCACACACATGAAGGTTGGGCGTCAAGTACCCGGCTAACGAAACATACAAGTTAAGTTTGAGGTCTAGGAAAGTACCCGTGCCTCGGGGAGTCAGCACATCTCACACACGGAGGTTTGGCTTCAAGTACCCGGCTAACGATACGCCGCAGCGCTTCCTGTTGCCACCTTTTGAAAAGTAGTTTGTCATTAAAGATATTAAAGAAGGATGTCCACACAATTCATCATGTTCTCCCCCGTCCCCTCCTCCAGCAATCATTTATACTCGGCATGAAGGCAAATCTTTGATTCAGCCGAGCCGCGGTAACTTTAGTGGATACATTTAGCTTCCCCCTTGACAGATTTGTCGACACACACACACGAACACACACACACACACACACACACACACCGCCACAGGAAAATGATGAAATGAGAAGAAACTCTTGGCTTCATTCTGTATTGTTCCAGTTTTCCAGAAGAACACTTGTGTGTTCAGGCTGACAAAATAGAAAAATACATATTCCTGCATCATGCATGAGGGGGCCAGGCCGGAAACACACCACCGCGCACGCGTGTGTGTGTGTGTGTGTGTGTGTGTGTGTGTGTTGCAGCCCTTGTTCAGCATCTCACAAAGCGTGTTCATTGACATGAGAGATGCTCAAAATGTGCTCATTACATAGTTCCCATAGTGACCAGGGAAAACATGGCGTACATGTGATTAATTGCCGCTGCTTTGCATGCACATGTGCGCATGGAGCCTCTGAAGTCAACTTTAAAGTTATTACGTTAACCTTGTCGGCTAAAAGAAAGAAAAAAAAATAGCGTTGCCTCGCAACCCGACTGCACTTCCCATCACCTCGAGGGAAACATATGTTCTCCCGGATTACGGTCGTAGTTTCATTCACATTGTTGACGCCGTGAATTTAAACAGAATCAAAATCAAAATGACTCCGTTAGCTCGGGGCGACGCGATGAATGTTTCGGTGTGAAGACTTCAAATATGAAACTGAACGGAGATGAAACAGAAGCGCGACATGAACTTGGTTTAGATTCAGGCAGCAGAAGTACTCGATTACTTTTAGGCAACAACACTGTTGGTTGTGTTTATTGACGAAGCTTCTTTTAGACATACGCCTGAGCAAATGTAATCCAGGAAACATAACAAATATACACATAGCATAATTAAAAATGCATTGTCGTTGTTTGAGAGCATCAGGTAACGATAGTTTCACCTTTTAGAAAGGAAGCCATTATTCTGAAAATGAAGACGTGGTGATACCCAAACTAAAACTGGTCTCGCTCCTCAACCACAAAGGCTATTTGAATAATTTAAAGTAATATAATACTGGGAAAAAAAACCATGGGGAGCTCTCCCTGAGTCATTTTTTAAACATCTTGTTCATACTTATGGTTTATGTTCCTGCTTATTGTTGAATTATGTTAAAAACATGAACAAATGTACTTGTCGGTTCAATATAGGTAAGAAAAAACAAACGATAGTTCTGGGATTCATATATGAGACTTATGACCAGGAGAACACAAGATATGAGCTCCTAAAAAAGCACTAACATCCCCTCGGTTATGGGATGGCGAGGGTTAAACTCATTGTGGACAATCAGACTTTTCATCATGTACGCAAATTACACCGCGATGAACATTCCTTCAGGTTTATTCCCACAATGCAACGGGGCTCTGCGCCGCTCTGACTCATCCTCTGGCGGAGAGTATTATGGGCTGTTGTTGTTTTTTTTTTACAGACATGTGATTTAGTGCAAACTCTGGAGAGAGAGAGAGAGAGAGAGAGAGAGAAAGAGAGAGAGAGAGAGAGAGAGAGAGAGAGAGAGAGAGAGAGAGAGAGAGGTCAGCTGGCGGTGGCGCCCTCCCACCAGCTCTCTAATGGACTGGAAGAGATTCACTCGCAAATCAAACAAACCAGGCGGAAGACGCCGAAAACACTCTCTCACACACACACACACACACACACACACACACACACACACACACACACACACACAGTTGGAAATTAGTTCTCCCGCCATGAGTAGCAGACGAGGCAGCTTGTTTGTGGACGGCTTCTTGCTGTACGACAACAAAGAAATTGTCCAATTGGGTTTGGCTTCGTTGGCGCTCGGCGTCGCTGCTCATGGACCTGTGAAGCGGGAAGAGGAGCCGCTTTTTAACGTCTGTTGCTCAAAAGATTAAAAGTCTGCCTGAACAGGACGCGTCAGAAAACCTTCTGCACTTTAAACCACTTAATCGATCAGAGAGGATTTGGATTTATGGTTTAATCTGATCGTATCTTTTCTCTTCTCCGCAAAAATGAAGTTTGTTTGAGGAGGACGAACGGAGCAAAATGTTGAGGATTACAATCACATCTCTGGGGAAACGAGCTGAAACGACATCGTTGCTGTTTTTTCTTAAAGTTAATACACCACAAGCATGAAATATGTTTGTATGGTTGTGAATCACAGCTGGCACAGTTTGATGGAGAGATGAGTGGAGCCATCGTAGGCTTGAGTCCAGTGCTGAAAGCTTACGGTTAGCTAAACTAAGCTAGCGCGCTAGCTAACTCATGCAGAGGTGGCTAGTAACCGTTAGCTTGTGGATTTTCGCTAAACTTCTCTTGTGTTGTTTTGTTTCCTTTCAACACTGTTTGATCTACATGGAGCAGTAGTAGCCCTCTGTCTGTGAAATGTGCTTCATAAATAAAATACAATAATTATTATAATCCCAACTAGTCAACTGTTTGTGAAGCATTTATATTAATATTTCATAAAGAAACTACATTTTGCAGTGGGAGGTGGTTCACAAAATGACATATTTGTATGCTATATATATATATATATATATATATATATATATATATATATATATATATATATATATATATAGTGCATATAAGTGTTACTTGTTTCTTCAGGTGTTTTTGTTAGTTTTAGTTTTAATCTGCTCGTTCTCGTCCAACCTCTCAAAGGATGTACGCGTATCGAACGCTTGTTTTCAAGTCCCCAATAATCATTTTACACAACAAACTAATTACCAGCCCTCGTTATTTTTAGCACAATGACACATCGCCGACGAGCTTTTTCCGGGTAATTAAATAAACAATGTTTTTAATTGGATTAAAACCAAAAAAAAAAACTCTTAAAAAACTGAACGCATCTTTAACTTCGATGCATTTTTCTCCGTTTCTTCGCATCAACCGGTGCCGCTCCACAACATCCGACCTGTCACTCTGAGGGCCGTCGCTCTGATTAATTCATAATTTGCATCTGTTGTTGGGAGAGTCTGCAGCTTTGATCCACTTAGATGCCGACTGGTTTGTGTTAACAGCGTGTGGCGCCTCGCGGCTGTCAAAGTGCCAGCGAGCGCGCCGCCGAACCTCCGGCTGCTCGTCTCAGTGCGTGAATTAAAAGATGAGTGACTCACTGCATCCTGTTGATTTTAATCATTTTAGCAGAAGAAGAGGCTGTTCTTTGCCGTCACTCTGGTTTCCTATAAGTCCTGTTTCTTCCCACAACTCCTCCAGTGTTGTGCATGATGACAATGTGTGATTCCAGGTAACACTGTTGACTTTCCATTCATCAAACCGATGGAAAAGTGCACGAACGTAGAGAAACTGGAAGGAAGACATGCACACCGGCCGTTCTGACTTATAACGCAGATACTCGGCGTGCTTCGGCTCCAGCAGCGCGCTCATTGGGAACCAGAATTAATGAGCTGCACCATCACTAATACGAGAGCCCAGAGGCATTACCGCCTCGTCCTCGGCGAGAGCGCGTGGAGCTCAAACGCCCGCTCAAAGTCTTTTAGCTTGAGCTGTTAAAGCGGCGGCGGGAAGATGGGCCGGGCCTTCGCTCCCGGTTTAGCGTCTCATGAAGGAGCCCGAACGGAGAAGTTACTCGCGCCGCACGGCCTTCCTCTCAAAATGTGCTTTTTTAAAAATGTATTTTGTTGCCGTTATATCAATACATTTTGCGCAATTATATTTCTGCTATGCTAAGCTATTTGTTGGTGGAGGAAGATGGTGCTGATGCTGGTGCTTTGGGGTTGTGAATGCTTTATTTCCATATTTAGAAATAGATGCTGTATCTTTTGACCCAAGGGGTTGGAAAACTGAAAGCATGCCAGATATGTAATCAAGAGATTTATAGATCAGAAAGTTTATCCTGTAAGGAGCAGGTAGGCAGTGGAGATGTTTAAGAGCCAATGGATCTCATTTATGGATGTATTCATAAGGTTTTGCTTTAATTTGTTCTTCAGAAAGGTCCCTAAGAAACGTTGTTAAACCACAGAATTGTTCGTGATCCTAATGAGCATGAAAGGACATGAGACATTTAAAAGAGGAGAAAAATGATGATTAAGTCAAGAATGGCGAATCAAAAGGAGCATTGGACTTGAACTGTACATTATTGACGATACAGTACAGCGTCTCGTACCTTATTGCTTAAAGAAGTCCTCAACGCTGAATGCTAAACAGCGTGTAGTTGTTATAAAGTGCTACCAAAGTCTGAAATGTCTCTGGGAGCCCACAACTCTTGAAAAAGTGTTCAACTAACTTCCCGAGACGCTGACTTCTTGGCACGGCTCTCGGGGAGGAATCCACAGTGATGATTCCTGGACTGCAGGTTTTAACATGACAGCTGCTGAGGACGAGATGCTGTTGTTGTGTTGTCTGTTGTGAGTCTGGACCTGCATCCATCGGCAGGGTCCCGTACTTTCACTTCTCTTCTCTCTCGCTGTCATGTTTCGGTCACGCCTGCAGACTTTCCTTGTCCGTGAAGCTTCCCTGCGTTATTTATTTACTCCTCCTCGGCAGAGCTCTGGTGTCGGCCTCATCGCCGCTCAGCTCTCACGCCGCCGCCGCCGCAGCAACATAAGGAATCTAATTAGACCGATCATTATTATAATTACACATCAGAGCGGGCGCGTTCGGGGGGGTTAGGCAAAGGTTTCTGCACCCTCACCTCCGGCCGAGTGCCTTATTATTCCATCCGAGCTCGGGGCCGAGAAAGAAGTTAAATGATTTCTTGGTGAGGTTTCTGTTTTCTGAATCGTTTGGGGTCGAATTCATAAGATCCCTCAAGCTCAGTGACGTATGGATCCTCACAAGAACGCCGCTCTCAGGGGGTTTCTGCGCAAGGATTTGCATGTTTTTTTAAGGGGTATACTCTCCATTGTCAATATGTTCCCACAGAGATGCTGTTCTATATGGAAATGCACTCTGACACCGACTCCTTCGTCTTCCTGGTTGTGTTATCGCGGATGCTGATGTTGCAGCGAGGATAAAAGAGCAGCAGCGACACGTGTCGTGTTCGCATTTTTTTGTCATTTTTTTCTTCTCCTTAATTCCACCAGTCAACAATAAATCCGACGGCGCAGACAGTCTACCTCACCGTCTGAGCGGTAAAAAGGTCACACATGTTTTCAAAGATGTTTCCTCCCGCCACAGGAAGAAAGGTTCACTTGCATTTTTAGATAAAATCTTCACCTGGAAATGTGTTTCTGAGACGCAGCTGAGAGATCTGACGCTCCGCCGACACATAATGGAACAAAATTGCTTTTCACTACACAACGTGCGTCCATCCAGCTGTAGCTTAAGTCTGCATGTCAAAACACACACACACACACACAGGTAGGGTTGGTAAATGGGAGACGCTGTGATGGAATCGCGCCCAGCTTGCGACGGCGTTATCGACACAGAAAACCTAACGAGCAGCCGTTGCTCAGCGCCGCGTGGGGATTTTCTTCAGCCTCTTTTATTGCGCATTACACACACTGAGCGCTCCGTCATGCTCGCTTTACATCCTGTTACTGCGCCCAAGCAGTCGCTCTCCGTAGAGCAGCTCTTTTCCCAGTCACACAAACCGCATCGACCGGCAGCGGAACAGAAAATCTCCAGAAGGATTTTCAGTTTCGGAAAGAAGAAGAAGGAGAAAAACATAACGATTGTTTCCGGAAGAGACGGCTCGGCATCAGACTGAAGAATAAATCAGTCTGTCGGCTCATCGCCCTCACAACACTGTGTCTCCTCGGTTGATCTCTGAAATGATCTCAGCGGGAAAAACAACAGAACCGGTGATGCAGCCGATGTGGCACGACGCCGATAACCGGGCTCTGGGCATCGCCCCGATGTCAAGTACCGATACCGGTGTTTAATTATGAGCCTCACAGTTCTTTGGCTTGATGGATCCGGAGTTTATTGATGAACTTTGTCGTAGGAACCCCAAATTAACTCCAATACTTTTGTGTATTGTCTGTATTTGTTCAGCAAAGTCTTGGGAAAAAAATGTATATCTGCAAAAAAATCTCTTTTAAAAGATGTTTTGATGGTAACTATGAACATCCAGCATGATGTGAGCCAGATTCCCCAAAAAAGCCTCCTGGAGCGTCAATAAGACACCTTTTTGGGAAGATTACGACCTAAAGAATCAGAACCTGCAACAACAATCACAATAAAATAAAGTCTTGTCCTGTTAGGAAGGAGTTTCAGTCATTGTTGTTCTCTTAAAAAATTTTAATTACATATTTTATGCCAAAGGATTGTCTGAATGGGGCATCCTGGGGATTTTTCGCGCGCGGTTTCCAAAAGGTTAAGTTGGTTGTGTCACATCGTGTGATGCTACTGTCACCCCCCGACAACACAACCGGGAACCGACAACACAACACAACGCACACGGGCCCCGGTAGAGGCCCTGGGGTTCTCCCAGCCTCCAACATATTGGATACTGGTGATGGGCAGTCTGGTGAAATGGCCCCCGGTTGCTCTTATTTCCCGGCTAATGATGTCTTGTGCTCCCGTCAACTGAGGTGGAAACCGAGTCAGGACACAATTAGCTTCGTAGCCTCGTAGCTTCATTAGCGCCTCGGTGTGTATTTATTAGCGCTGCGGCCCCTGAGCAGCCGCTCCGCCTCGCGCTCTTCATCCTCCGTCAACTAATTAGGAACTTATTAATCCTCCGCTAATAGTTTTGGGCTCCGGACTCTTCCGGTCGTGGTTTTGTTGGCGCTGATTCGTTCGGGGACGTCTGAAGAGTTTAGTTTCCTCCGGGTGCTTTTGTTTGCAGAGTTTGGAGGAGTTGCTGCTGACTGGACTCTTACGGTGAAATATATCGAGGAAACCTTCTGCTTATTCAACGTTTCCACATCGCCGTGCGTCAAAAAGCATCTCGCCCCCAATTTCTTCCGACATTTATGCCGCGGGTGTTTTTTTACATCCTGCCGGTGACACTCGCCCGTGCGCCGCCTTCATTCCAGCGTTCACTTATGACAATATTGAAATGCGATGAAGTCCATTTTGTCTCTGGACTCGTTGTTCAGAAAAAGACAAAGAGAAATCCCCTGAAGGTTCTTCACTCTTCTCGCTTTTTTTTGCCAAGCGTGCAGTTCACCGGCGTGTCCTGGGCTCCATTTTCATCTGTCACATTCGTTCGGGTGTGATGGCCGCTGATGCCGGGCTCATTAAGAATTCTCCCCCTCCTCTTCCTCCTCCTCCTCCTCCTCTTCCTCCTCCTGCATGTCTCCTTGAGAAACCGAGATGCTGCGACTGGCTCACGTTCGTCCTTGACTGACACCCCCCTCCTCCTCCTCCGCTTCCTTTTCACGCGTTTGCCATTTATACCACCTCTCTGATTAATTTTTTGTCTTTCTTCTTCTTCAGTCTTCTTTCTCTCTCTCTCGGTCTCGCGCTCATTGATCTCCTCAATTGCTCTTTCATTCTGTCCTCGTCTTTTGTAAGTCGCGCCAACGATTCGCTCCCACAGTAATCTCCTTTTTTTTCTATTTTCTCTCCACTGTTTCTGACCGTGTCTTTTCCCTCCTCCTCCTCCTCCTCCTCCTCCTCCTCCTCCTCCCCCCTGCAGGAGCTGGTGGGCAGCAACCCTCCGCAGAGGAACTGGAAGGGAATAGCGATCGCCCTCCTTGTCATTCTGGTCATCTGCTCGCTGATCGTCACCTCCGTCATCCTGTTGACACCAGGTACACGCTGCACGGGCCCGGGGGAGGAAGGGTGTGTGTGTGTGTGTGTGTGTGTGTGTGTGGTGGGGTTCACCACACTACGCACCACGCGCCGCTCCGTTCACACGGCTATTATTATGCACAGACATGCCCGCGAGGTTTCACAATCAATCTCACCAGAAGCGATGTGCAAACAGTAACGTGTGCATGTTGGTACATCTGCCCTTGTGTGTGTGTGTCTGTGCGTGCGTGTGTGTGCGCTCACGCAGTGTTTGCTGTGTCACCAACTGTAAAGTACGGACACATTTAGTGAAGGTCAGTGAACCTCATTGGAGTCGACTTGCGCAACACTGCTTCCCTCATGAACGCAGTCCCATCTGTCTCCCTCACTGAGGCCGTCTCTTCTCTGCACACGCTCACTTTTATGCAATTTACTCACTTATTTTAAGGCGTCTTATAGTTTTTTCTCTTTTCCCAATGACCTTCAGGTTTGTTTTTGTTCATGTCGGCAATAGGCCATCTGTTTGTGTTCGCTCGCCGTCATAAGCCCAGACTTCGGTGTCTCTTCTGCGTAACCCTGAGGGATCCGTGACAGGTGTCGCAGCAGCGCCGGGCCCGTAAATGCCAAAATGTCACCTCCTCCCGGCTGCGTGACCTGTTTTCCTGTCCCGCGGCGTTTGTTTGTGGCCTCGGATGAACCCCGGAGCTGTTTAACGCGCCGCTTTGCCAGACAAGGCGGGCAGGTGGCGTCTACAGCTTGTCGCTCGCTACCTAATCCGCCCTCGCCGCGGCGGCCCGGCGTGCCCCGAGCAGAACCGCTGTTTTTCCACTCCGGAGTGTCGGCACAAGCCGGGTTCCCCGCGGCACCAATGTGGCACCAACGAGGCATCAACGAGGCACCAATGTGGCACCAATGTGGCCCCAACGAGGCCCTAATGTGGCCCCAACGAGGCCCCAATGTGGCACCAATGTGGCACCAACGAGGCATCAACGAGGCACCAATGTGGCCTCTGTTAGACGGCCCAGAGGGGGAGAGCCCTTCGAGGCTTTAGCAGGTCTGTTCAAGTAGTGACATGAACCCCAAATGGGTTCTAAGACTTGTACTACCTCGTATGATCCCAGCGAGATTTCCCGACAATGCCTTTGTCCCGCCGCTCCGAGTGTTTTCAACTTCAAGGCCGAAACAACAACCTGCAGTTGAAACACTCCTCTTTTCAAAGATAATGACCTAAAGAAGTGGAATCTGCAAAATTAAAATGACAATCAAGCAAAGCCTTGGCCCGTTACCGAAGATTTTATTAAAAAAAACTGTGTCGTTCTGCTCAAAAATGGAAAAGTTATTTAAGCTTTATACCTAAACCTGCTCGGATTGGGGCATGCTGGGCAACATTTGTACAAGAGGTTAACATGAGGTGTTTGCACGGGATATGTTGAGTGTGTTGAGTCTTCGGGGACATTAAAATGCGCTCCGGCCTCGTAGGATGACGTTTGGAAGTCAGCGTGGATGCGCTGGGCATCCCGGCTGCGGCTCCTCAAGGACGGCGGCGCTTCATTTGACTCCTTCCTGAGGTGATTGTACCCGGGAAAGGAAACGGCTGATTGAATCCTCGGATGCTACGGAGTCAAATATCTTTTTGTGTACCTTCTAAATATATTCAATCTTGGACGTTCAGCACACAAAATAACCAGCGAGCGCTCGTTGAGACCAACTCGACGCCAATATTAGCTTCTCTGTTTCAACGAGGTCGCGCCGGAAAACACAAACATGCTGGAAACCAAACGCCGTGTTGAGCACAGTGACTCCGTAGAATAAAAGGTCCACGAGCTCGATGATGCACGCCGTGTGACGCGCAACAGGCGTTCAGGAAGTGAGCTGTCGTGTGAAAACCGTAAACTTCTGTGCTGAGGCGGTTTGTAAACGCAGGTTTTTATTGGAAGGACTGTTGGAAGGACTTATCTGTTGGAATAAGGAGAATTTGCACTTCAACAACCACTTAAACAAGGCAGTTGTGTCTTATTTAGTCTAAAAAAATCTGCCTGTTTTCAATCTGGATAGAAGAATCAAGACAGGTTCTGTAAACGAGGATTTTTTCGAGCACTTTCTGAATAAAAAGCTATTTTTTGCAGCGATAAAGAAACTACGAGTCGGCCTGCGGCGTTTTTTCTGGTTTGGTCTTCGGTGCTTTTTGTGCGTTCCCGACTTTGCGGCGACAGTTTATCTATTTAAGTGCACAAAGTCGGGTTCACACACACCGAAAAAGAAACACAGCTCTGACCTCGACCCCGTCCAAAACCTTGGGGATGAAGTGAAGCGCCGAGTGCGAGCGAGGCTTTATCGCCCGACATCAGTGGGCTCACCGATGCTCTCGCGGCTGAATGGGAGCAAATCCCCGACGCCAAGTTCCTCAATCTGGTTGGAAATCCTTCCAAGAGGAGCGGGAGGCTGTTTCAGGAGCGCAGCGATGTTTGGACAAACATCTCAGTGGTGCTGATTTAATAACCTAAACCCTGTACTCAAAATATTGATTCCTACTTAATGGGGCGGCTTTGACCAAAATAGTGATCGTTGGAAGAAGTATTCGTAACACAACTCTACACTTTGTGAAGTTTTTAGTCGCTGCTGTGAGTCAAACTCTGGTTGGCCTGTAATCTGTTGGAATAAGGAGAATTTGCACTGCAACGACCACTTAAACAAGGCAGTTATGTCTTATTTAGTCTAAAAAATCTGCCTGTTTTCCATCTGGATGGAATAATTAAAGCAGGTTCTGTAAACTGCGACTCTTCTAAGACATTTTTATCCAGGAAGGCGTTTTTGACTTCACTGTCGGCTATTTATTGTTCATAATAGTTGGTTGTAACTCTGTTTTTATGTGTGAAAAGTGCGTTACAAAGGAAATGCATTAATATTGTTATTAATTAATGTACCGTGATGAAGAAATATTAACCTTGATTAAGAAAAACCTTTTAAATATGCTGTTTTTTTATGGTAATAGGGTGTTAAGGATTTAATTACAGTCTACGTCCTTGGAGAGCTGTTTTTAGTTTGCAATGCAAAACGGGCCCTTGAGTGAGCGGTAACGTCCTGCACTTATTCAGACTTTGGTTTCACACGTCGAGCGAGAGACATTTTGGGAACGAGGCCACCTCAAAACGCTGAACTGCAGCGGCGAGGAGTTATGAGACCGCGTGTTGTTTCCACTCAGTTAAGAGGTTTTTTTTTTGATGGACGCTTTACTGCCAGACAGGCCAGCCAGCTTCTAACTGCTCCTGACAACCGCTTTGTTCTCACACACACACACACACACACACACACACACGCACACACACACACACAGGTTTGCTCCCCTTTTACCCTCCTTGACAACCTGTGTCTGCTGTAACTGATAGCCCCACGTTGCTAAGCGGTTGGTCCGTTCCACACATCAATACAAGCGGGTCACGTGTTCCCAGGTGGCTTCTGGGTATTTTTCTCAGAGTGAGGGATGTCAGGCCGCCTGACAGAGTGACACCCGGCTGGAAGTGTGGCGAGATAACCGGGTAGTTAATTCCTTCAGTGCTGCATGGAGCCACGGCTCCTCCTCCTGTAGCATTTAACCGAGTGTTGGACGCCGACGCTCACTAGTGTCCCGGCTTTTATTCTTTGCCGTGTTTGGATCATATTTGAGATATATAATACAGTTTTTAACACAATTCCCCCCTACGGTGTGATGGGTGGTCCTTTATGAGCTCTCCTCGTGTGTTCTACTGTTCATAAGTACCATGAATGAATCCCAGATCTATTGTTTTAGTATCTCTAATTAACCGGCAAATCCCTGGCTTACAAGATCATATTATTACATTTTTTAAACATAAGTACACACCGTATGAGTATAAATCATCGAGACAAGATGTCTCGAAAAGGACTGCAAGAGCTCCACAATTTCCGTAGCGTTAGCTTGACTTTACGCGCGGCTAGCTTGATGCTACACGCAATTAGCTTGATTCTACACGGGATTAGCTTGATTCTACATGTGATTAACTTGATTCTACACGCGGCTAGCTTGATGCTACACGTGATTAACTTGATTCGATACACGATTAGCTTGATGCTACACGCGATTAGCTTAACTCTGCATACGATTAACTTGATTCTACACGCGACTAGCTTGATGCTACACGCGATTAGCTTGTCCAGCTCCGCACTGGCCGCCAATTCAAAGGTCATATTTCAGGTGACGAAATCTCTAATTTTTAGAATGACTCAGCAAAAGCACAATACGATTAGAAAAGGATTAGCTTCTCTTCTGTAGCCATCACCGCTGACTTCACTGTATTTGACCGTCACTCAAGCGACGCTCAAATTATCTTCCAAGCGGTCGCGTCCAATGTTCCATCAAACCTCTATTGTATGGAAAAGAGGCCGCGGCACATTAGCATATAAACGGCTCATGCGAGCTGACCCCGTTGGGGTCGGCGGGTGGCTTTTGTCAGACTAATTCAAAGTTTCTGCCTCTGATCGCAGCACTCTGTGAGGGGGAGATAAAGACGTACTTAAGTACAGAAAAGGGATTTGCCTTCAAGGGATTGTGCTATATATATAAAGATATAATTTTTGGCGTAAATTATCACGTGTGTAATTTGTCCTGCAACTTCCTCTGAGGTAAATCCACGAATATGGCTATCATAACTGATTAAATAAAGTAGAGAAATGTCCATTTATCTCCTCTAAGCCTCGCCATCTGACGCGAGGCTGCAACTTATGTGCACTATTGTGTTCCCTCGCCGTCTATAGTCACAGTCTGGTGGCTCTGATAATCAACGCTCAACACTCGAGCGAGCAGATGCCTTCAAAGGTGTTTTGTTTTTTTTCCGTCCCTCGTGATGAAACTCGCGGCTCGGCCGCCGCCCGTCCATCTGTCGAGCGCAACATGCGGCGCGCTGTTAGCGCCCAGCTAACGCACGAGAATGATGCAAGTCATTGTTGCTTTCCTGCAATTTTAAAAACCCACTTTGATTGGTGACAAAAAAAAAAGATGAATGATGAATTCAAGCAAAGGTTTTCTTCTCTTCTCCTTGAGTGAAAGTTTCTCCGACAGCTCTGATCTCACGTGGACCTGCGATGGCTGAACGTCACCGGCGGAGGCTGGTTTTAAAAAGGAAAAAGATGCAGAGAAATAGTGATTTCCAGAGCAGCTTGTATTCAAAAAGCTCACATTTTCTAAATGAGCCAAACCGAGACATTTAAGCCCCGTTTCTAGTGCAGTAATCCACACCCGCTTGAAGTCGCAAGATAAATCTAAGAGGCCATGATGGATACTTAGCAATCGAGATAATTACTACTTAGTACTGTTGGAAATAAAACAAAGGAGTCCAAAAGTGTTTAATTCTCTGGAAAACGTTTAGGATGAGAGAAAAGTTTAATTTGAGCCGTAAAGTTTTACCTCTTGCACGATCATTTATATTAATTTGACTTAGACTTATTCCATTTAAGCTTAAGTTTTTTAATGAGAGTTTTACATTTTTATGAGACGTTTTGTGTGACTTTTAAGCCTTTTCATGAAGTCTTATGTTGTATTAAACCCGAGAACACTAACGTTAAAAATAGTAACACCATCACGTTGGTATATTTCACCAGACCCTGAATATTTTTCTCATCTATATATATTAAAATACGACAATACAAGGCAAATTGAAGTATTTTCCTTTTATTTTACCATAAAGAACTTCTCATAAAAAACAAGTATCTTGGGGTACCCTGAAAAAAGACTCAAAAGCGGGTGAAAAATGTGATAATCGTGAATGAAACTTGATTTAAAATATAATTAATGGAGCTATGAACCCGTTCCTGGGACATGTAAGCTTTGTCCCGAGAAGGAAAAGTCTTGATGTAATGTAAATGTTTATCTAAAATCTTTACACCCTCGATCACTAACATCGGGTATATTTTACCCAAAGGACCCACACAATTCAGATAAAAGCAACACAATTAAAATAATGTAACCACAATCGCACGAGTAAAAGTTCCCCAACGTTAGTGTTCGAGGGTTAAGTTAGTTTTAGATAGTTAAATGGAAAGACAAACACTATTTATGAGACGTTTTAAGTCTCTTCGTGAAGCCTCATGTTGTATTTGAGTTAGTTTTAAATGGAAAGATGAACACTGTTGACTCTCCTCGCCGTGTTGTTGCCGGTGTTGGCTGCTTGCCGCCAGCTCCCCCGTCACCACGCGCAGGCAAACAGAAATGCTTTGACTTTGATATCGAGCGCCGTTAAAGAATTCTTACTTTCAGCCGTAGACATCGCCGCTCAAACGTGTCTCAGTTAAATGCCTGAAGATGAAAAAGCACATAAAGTTTTCAAGATAGTGTGGATCAGAGAACTTATTCTCCGTGATCTGTGATTGATATTTCAGATCCTCTGGAGACGTTCGGAGTCATTGAAGTGTGAATATTGCGCCTTCGTCCTGTGTAAAAAAAACTCTTCTGATGTTAGATCTCACTCGTGTGATTGCGTCCAGTTTTTGAGCGCTCGCAGTGATCCGAAAGGTTGACACCGCTGTCTTTGTGCGTCACGTGACGATGTTAACATGACAAGCGGAAGATGTTTAGTGTCATTTCCACGTTGCCAGACTCTGTCTGAACCTCCCCCCTTCTCGCATCCCTCCGCTCTTTAGAGATGATTTCTCCGACAGCTGCGACGCACGGATCAAAGCACGTGTCGGCTTGAAATTAAGGGGAAGTGGTCACAGTTGAGCTTTGCTAAAGAAACATTTGCAGCTCTCATTTTTGGTTGAGCGCCGCTGGAGCAGTTAGGAAAAACCTTTCCATTAATGACTCGGTATTTCTCCCTCCGTCCATGAGCGTAATTCATATTGAGCCCCACTTTGATCAATCACTGTGCCTTCATCCGTCTCAGGACAGAGAGGCTTGCAAATGTGAGTCTGATATGCCGAGTTGGATAATGGTTCTTCCTTTCAACAATTACACAGAAAGCGCCCCGTTAAGCTTGTGGAGCTGTTCCACACGGTCTACTCTGGCTAATCTCACACACGTTTTTTAGCTAACGAAGTGGAGTTGTTGCACACGGTCCTCTGAGGCTAATCTAAAACACGTTTTTTAGCTAACGTAAGAATAATAGTGCACTTTCCATTAAACCTACCTGTGTAATCGTGAGCATAAAGGTGACATATAAAGAGGAACAAAGTCTGCGTAGGGAGGATGTAGTGTTGTATGCCTGGAAAAATTAAATAAAAAAGACTTTCACCCAGGAGGTTGCTGTTCACGTCCTGTGTGAAACCAGAATGTGTTGCGTAACTTCTGTAACTGAATTAGCGCCACTTCTGTAACTAAGATGTTTGTGTTAAAAATAACCAAGCAGGTTTGTTGCCTGAACCCCACATCAAATCATAGCAGTGTGATTAATGTTCCTTTTCCACTTTGTTTAATTGCGAATGGTTTTTATTCCCATACTAAACCTGGGTTATCTCCTCCACCACAAGGGCTATTTTAATGTTTTCAAAAGGTATAATATACAGAAGACACGTGAGACTTGTTAAGACGTTTATATAGCAGTACATTGGTTGATGATAGATGGTTTATTTAAATAGAAAAGACTCTCAGGATGAATCTGCTCTTTCAAAGACGCATAGTGACGCTTTCTCTTCTACTATAAAAGAGTACAATATGTGAACAGAATCTCTGCAAAGGTTGACTTTGATTCAGTGAAGTAAAATGTAGCTTGCGTCTAATGTATGGTATGTAATCCTTGACACATCCAAGTGTTAGTTTTCCATCTATGGATAAAACCGTTGATATGACTGCATGATTAGTAAGCACAAGTCATTTCATGCTACGTAAGAAGCTTCAGCATCCGAGAGCATTTATTTATCTGCCGAACATCATTATTTTTAATGCAAAAAAAAAGCTTTGAAATTCACATTGTGCGCTTGCTTATTGTTTGTCTTTAATGCAGATGTGAATAAAGTGTTCCCAGCTGATATCAGCACATTATAAAAGGTAAAGCACGCGTCATGTCTCCACAGATAGTCGACACAATGCCTGACCTACATGACGGGAATCCACTGGCTCCGTGGTAAAAGCAAAAGCTTTTACTCGTCTGAGTTTCTAGAGTGCGGCACGGTATTTTTATTAAAATGGTCTGCCGCGATGTAAAGTGTACGTAATTATATTTCATTGTCGGTTTAAAATTGCTAAACGTCCGTATGGTCTTTTTGATTATTCGGTTTCTAGAGGTTTCGCTCTCACTGAACAATCAAAAAAAACATCCCACCTTATGGACCGTCAATGCACCTAAAAGCATTTTCATTATTTCGGGTTTCAATAGACAACGTGTAAAGTGTCACTTAATGCCGCATCGGGCTTTTCAGCCCTGGAAAGAGGAAAGTTTCTCTTTTATTCCTGCTCATTTTTCAACCTCTTTCTGGGCCACTTTTTGTATAACTGCTGCATAACTTCTCTCCCAATGTGTTTGTTACTGATCGTAAAATTATCACAAAACATCACGAACAAAAGGGAGAAACTCAGTTTTTTACCTCTTCCAGTAATTTATATCACTATGCTGTAATTCTTAAAGGTAT
This sequence comes from Clinocottus analis, assembly GCF_023055335.1. Taxonomy (NCBI): domain Eukaryota; kingdom Metazoa; phylum Chordata; class Actinopteri; order Perciformes; family Cottidae; genus Clinocottus; species Clinocottus analis. The sequence continues at coordinate 17,027,856 of NW_027175909.1, forward strand.
ATTTTAATTTGAAAGACTGATTGATGTATTTGTTGCTGGTACCGATTGCAGTAATAGTGGTTGCATTGTGATACTAGATGACGGGGCAGTACGTAACACTTTCATGGTTTCAACTGAAATAAGCAGACGATACCTGCATTTGTTCTTTTTAAAACCCATTTCTAGAAAAGAAAATGGCTAAAACTTGGCTCGGTTTGAAGACACAAGTACCATTAAGCAATACCATTAAGCAATTAGTTTCTACACAAAAGAACAAACATTTCCGATGTTGCAGCCAAAAGAATGACAGCTGCAGCGCAGACGCAGGCGGGTTCAGCAGAGGTATTAAACATCACCACTAGGAAGATAGTCCTGTCGCTAATACATCACAGCTTTGATCCTCTCACCAACCGATGTGTCCGTCACCTGCCATGTCTCGTCAGTATGTACCTGTGCAGGAGACTTTTAGATGCTGCACTGAAACTTAGGCTTGGAATGCTCTTGCAAGATACAAAACAGTTCCTGGTAGCTTATTTTGTTACCCTCCCGCCATTTATCTGGAGGTGAAATGAGTCACATCATGTCGCAGCAGAGGATATGATGAGCATTGATGGATGAAATTAAGCTGAAATGGATTGCGGGAGGCATCTGCTTTACTCATGCTCGTCTGGCCTGATGATCAGAAGCCACTAGTCTTGATCAGAGCCCTGTGGGAGCGATGGAAACGCTCCACTTTGTTATTTCACTTCAGTAGTTCAGCTACGGTTTTTATTCTTAAAGTCTGCAGAAAAAAGTTGCTGATAAAAATACATTTAAAAAACAGTGTCAAGAGGACCTTATACATGACATAAAAGTGATGTTATGTAGTTTTCTGTACCTTTTGTTGCGACAAGGAGACGCTCAGTTCTGTTCTCGTGAGCGTTAACCCTGAGTTTGTTCCTCTGCAGGTGAAGACGACCACCTGGCCCTCAAGAAAAAGGTGACGGTTGCAGACCTCTTCAGAAAAGAGTTCAAGGTTCACGACCCCAACGCCAAGTGGATAAGCAGTAAGTGATCCCTTTGTATGCAACGGTCTGGATGGATTTTAACACGAGAGACAGACATGTTCTCATCTGTTGGCAAAGAAAAGGTGAAATTGTACATACTTGCTCTCCAAAAAATGCATTTGCTCTCCAAAAAAAACGCTCTAAAAAAAATGCTCTCAAAACAAAAATTTGCTTTAAAAAAATACATATTTCTTAAAAAAAACACTCTCTCAAAAAAAATGCACTCAAAAAAAATTTGCTCTAAAAAAAAATTCACTCCAAAAAAAAATTGCTCAAAAAAAAAAAATTCTTTTGAGAATGTATTTTTTTGAGAGGATTTTTTTTTTCAGAGAAAAAAAATTTTCCGCGAAATTTTTTTTTCAGATAATTTTTTTTTCAGAGAACATTTTTTTTCCCCCCCAAATTTTTTTTCAGAGAATTTTTTTTTCTGAGAAAAAAAAATTTCACAGAAAATTTTTGGGGGAGAGAATTTTTTTTTTAGCGAAAACTTTTCTGGGAGAGAAATTTTATGTTCAGAGAAATTTTTTTTCAGAGCAAATCTACCTTCATAGAGAATTTAAAAAAAAAGGTTCAGTATTGAGGACCAATTAAAAACACGTCGCAATGCAAACTGTCAATGTGCGTCCACTGGACGTGTGTTTGCAGTGTGTGTCTGACAAAGATGTTTCTTGCTGGAAGAAGTCTCATTCAGGGACTTCTTCTTTATTATCTTCATAACAGAGAACAAAAACATGTTATTTGTCTCTTTTACCCCTTTCTGTGCAAAATTGTGTGTTTCTGTATGTGTGTTTGTGTCCTTGCTGTCTGACATTATGCCCAACGATTTATTCCATATGCTTCAATAACTACCCAATTACCTGCATCCAAAGTCCTCATTTTTTGTTGTCCTGTGATCAATGACAGTGTGTTGACGCTGCTATTGTTACAATCCATCACATCCAATTTAAAGCGCTTGTTTTTTTGGGGGGTTATTTACCAGCGAGGCTGTGACGGTATGAACACTGACAGCACCGCAGGGAGCCAATGAGACAAAAATGATACGCTTTATTTTCCATCAAGGTAAAAAAAACAAAACAGCGTCATCGAATAGACCGATCCCAGCGCCGAGATGCGAGGGATCCGTCCCAGCTGACGGATTAATGAGGCGGGGCTCGTCTCAACATAGCCGTCTCCTCCAATCACAGCCTCCTCAGATGGTTTTGGAAGCGGCACAGCTGTTCGAGCTCATATCCTGAAATTGCAAAACCTTCCCCCCTCTGTTATCGACTGTGATTAGAAAGCTGGAAACCCCATACTTGTCGAATTAGTCGGCGGCCGACGGTTTGATTTCAGGGTGTTTTTTCCGCTCCCGGGGCCCCGTGTGCGCCGCAGGACGAGACGCCTCTCGCGTGGCCGAACTATCGGCGTCACAATCTGCGACTCGACAAAAAAAGTTGCAAACAAATCAATCGCGCGTGGCGGTGCACATCTGGAAGGGTAGCATCTGTTTTGTTATCAGCACAAAGCTGGGAACCGGAAGGGAGCAGATATTTCTGTTAGCGGTTGAATTGTATGAAGATCATTATCATGAATTGTGTGGTTTTTTCTACTGGAAATATTCCCTTTTTTTAACCTAAAGCTGTTTTATTAGACGCTCAAGAGAAGAGAGAAGGTGCTTTGTCATAAACACGGCGTGAAACAGGACTTGTCTTTAGAAAACAGTCCGCTCTTTCATCTCCTCCCTTTTTGTGCTGTTGACAGCTCAACCCTTGATCTGGAGGTATTTTTAGTGTATCATTCATTTTAAAAACCAATCCCCCGCCAGGGAAGCGAAGACTGAGTGATTATTATATAAAACTGTAAATCATAGCTTGTTTTATGAAAAGAAAAAAGCCCAAAACTGCTGTATTTGGATGTATTGAACACCATAAGTAATATAAAAGTGAAATATATGGTTTGGTACATGAGAAAATTCAAATAGCATTCAAATAGCCCCAATGGACGCCAATGGACCCCAACGGACCCAATGAGACCTCGCCTGAATGTTCATGTCATTTTTTTATAGTTGGACCTGAAACCTTTTCCTTTCTTTCTGTGTCATCTTCATTTCCTCTTAACCAGAAACATGTAAACTGATATTTACACATCTGAATCTCACATCATAACACACATTCAAACAGCCTCGTGGCTGCAGAGATACACACTTTTTAGTTTGGGTATCCAATTTTCGAGGAAAGGGCCTATAAATAGGTTGGTTTTACAAGGGAGGGGGCGCGATGCACCAGCTGATCATTTTGACTTCGTTAGTGTGTCGTTTCTACCAGACCGACCTGCATGCTCTGGGCTGTCTGCAGGATTTGCAGTAATGGTTGGTTGGGGACTGAAATTGAATTTTTTTTTTTTTTTAAACCTAATTTAGCCCAGTTTTATTTTTCCCCTTCCCCCGTCTGTCTCCACCTATCACTCACTTCCCCTGGAGACAGACTGAATATAACCTAGAGAGTCCTTAATGATCATATATTGGCTATTTTTACCTGGAGAAATTGCTTCCTCATGTCTTTCGCCAACAGCATTAACTTTTATTATTATTACACTATTATTAGGTGCTCTTCAGCGGGTCCTCGCGCTGGTTGCAGGGACTGTCATCCCTCTCTGCAAAGCCAATGGATCATGACTCTAAAGGTCAATCTGGCATAAAACACAGGTTCTATTTTAGCAGTTTGATAATATTGTACTTGTTAAGTTACTTATACATACAAACATATAATGTAATTAACAATCGGAGAAAGAAAGAAGCAATCATATTGTTATTAAAGGGCCAGTATTTTGCCAGAATTTGGATTTCAGTGTCTTATTAAAGGTGGGCGTGTCTTATTGAAGGAAGGCGTGTCTTATTAAAGGTGGGCGTGTCTTATTAAAGGAAGGCGTGTCTTCTTGAAGGTGGGCGTGTTTATTTGCTCCAATCCCTGTTTTTTTTTTAACATGTTCGGCTGATTTTTACCCAACGTCAGTGACAGAGGGTGAAGACATTCCAGGTGTGTTTTGCCACTGAAGGAGACTTTTCCTTCACAGAACAAGACTCACATGTCCCAGGAACGTGTGGACCAATGAATCAGTTCATAGCTCCATTATTTATATTTTTAACATGCTTCATTGACGGTTCCCTAATATTTCACCCTATTTTGAGCATTTTTTTTCAGGGTTTCCTTGTAGCAATTGTTTTTTGTGAGACGTTCTTTTGGGTAAAATAGAAGAGGAGTACTTTAATTAGCCTTGTATTGTTGTATTTTAATATATTTTGATGAGTGTTTTGTGCGTTAGTGTTCTCGGGTTAAAGTAATGCTTAATGCGAGGCCCCACCGCGGGTTACAAAGTAGCCACTGGTTCGTCTCTGCAAGCTGATTATAATGATGTCAGCTGCTTGCTGTAAGTGCTTTGATGCAGCGGCCAGCTGGCCTCAAACAGAGCGCAGTGTGTTTAGAGTCACGGGCGCATTTAGGTGATTTACTGACCACAGAACACCAATGGTTTCATCTCCATCATTAAAGGCGCCTGCCTCGGCGCCTGGAGGTCATGGGGATCATCCCCATACATGAGTCCGGCTTGTTTGCCACCACGTCTGACTGCTTGTTTCTTGTTCTCAGATCCCGGTCATTAACTTGAGGGTGCAGTGTTCCCATAGCCGGTACGAGACGAAGCAACACAAAATAATCATGCGAAACCATCTGCACACACTCCTTCGCCATGCGCTCTGCATCAGTAGTCGCATCATGTCCTGAGGCCGGCGCTACAAGTCTCCCCATTTCGGTAATTGCACGCCGCTGATATCTCACATATGCATATGGGTTTTTTTTGTACTATTTCGTTGTCGACATCATTCTCGCACCGCCAAGGTGAAGCCGGCCCCCGCGGGACGCCGGAAAGCATCTGCTCCCCCGTTTGAACGTCCACGGTCCTCTTGTCTCGTCCATGTTTGTTAAACACGGTGAAGGGGGGCATCTGTAAAGCAAGTTGACCGATCGTGGGACCGCCTTCAAACGGGGGACTTGTGAATGTCATTTAGATAAGAGTGAAGCCTCGTGATGTTTGCTTTGTCAGCGTGTGTGTGTGTGTGTGTCGGAATTGCCTTGTTTCCGAATGATGCACAACCCTCTTCTCCACCTAATCTCTAATGTGTATGTAAAGCAGTCACTTTGGAGATGATTAGCCAGGAGTCTCTCTCTCCCTTATTGACTTTTCATAGCTGTGCTCCTGTGACACAACATGAGTAATGAATGCTGTTTGTTAATGGACTGCAGTTGATCTTTTTCTCACCAATGAGACGTGGCAAATTAGCCCGCGCACTCTTTCTCTTTTTATGGCGTTCGTTCGGCGTCGGAGACAATCAGCTTTTAGTAAAGCGGCGGGAACATTACAGGAAGCAGCAGGTGCACGCGTCCTCCTTTTTAGGGAGATGGCCCAGTTCTACAAGCGAGCGCGAGCGCCGCCTAATCCGCTGAAATGTCCTCGCGCAAACTTCCCATTTTGTCGTCTCTTTTAAAGCAGGAGGAGCGGTGCGACGACGACGAGTCCTTTGATAGGATCAAGCTGTCACCATGTGCTGATGTTCAGTGTTTTAATTCCCAGGGAGGAGTGGAAAGAAGGCCTCTGATGCAGAGCCGAGATTTTCCAAATCACGCGTCTGCTTCACGGCGTCTCTCAGCTCCCTCACGTCAAGCGACACCCGAAGAGTTGAACGTCTTCTTTTGATCCAAGTTTTGAGAAAGCAAAACTGGAAAACAGCCTATTTCAGTCGTGTTTGGTCTGACTTTAAGAAACGTGCCAAAATTAGAATACTTCCTTTCTCCCGGTGACACAGAGACAATGATTCGTACTTTTTGTGCGACTCTCGTCCTCGTTATTGTGTTGCTTCCTTTCACAAAGAAGCGACGGCACGGCTTCCTCACGGTGCAGAACTCTCCGAAAAAGCTTCTGATCACAACTTCAATAGTAAGTAAATTCCACTCGTTTTGGCGTCTCAGCTCTGGATTTTACTGCAAAATGGTCCCGGCTATTTGTATCCGTAACTTCTTAAAGGGCCAGTGTGTAAAATTCGGCAGCTTCTGCGGATTAAAATCCGCCGAAACTCATCCAAGCGTGAAGGAGAACTACAAGAGGATATGTAGATATAAGAAAGTGTATTTATGAACGTTATATTCCATTTCTGCCAATGTAACCACTGGAGGATGTCTTCTGGCAGCGCAGGCTCTGCCTAAAATGACGGCGTCACGTTAGCATTAGCTAGCTACTAGCGACATTCATACCAGCAACAAAAGACAAAACAAAGCGAATACAATAACTTTCCAAACAAATAAATCCAGCTCAACTCTTACATACTTTTACAACTAGTTAACACAAACCTTTCCACAGACATTCACTTCTACAAGAATCCTCCATTTCTCTGAGGATGTCCCACAGTCCTTTGCGTCGTATATATTAAGCGCAGGTACACATTTGGAACAGCAGGTTTCCACTTTTAGCTGGACTTAACATGCACCTTAATCCTTTGTGTTACACCAATGCATCACACTAAATGCTAAGCGGACACTGTCTCTTTAAGAGCCACGGCTCAGGCTCAAGAACGCCGGGGAGGTCGCTGCAGTTGTCGGGTCAAAGGGCCAAAACAGGAAACGTGGCTTTTCAGGGCATTTGCTGCTGATGCTGCAGGGTTATAAACTAGCCGGAGGTCTCAACTGGCTGCGAGTGTTTAAAGTACCGGCGTGACACTCCGTCACGTGCAACACCTGCATGCTTTGAATCCCAGGACTTCACCTTGTTTTTGTCTCCGAACTATAACTAATTAAAGTGATTCTGCTCGTTGGCGTGTGTGGTGTTTACTGCGGGATAACAGTCTTTTTAATTGCAATATTCCTGCCCACTATTCCTTTCATCTCCTGCCCGTTGTTTCCTTCTGTTTCAGCGGCCGTGGTGTTTCATTGCTCTTAGCGATGTCCTGCAGCCTGCCAGCTCAGTCTCACATTACTGTAACAAGCAAACCTTCCTGGAAAGCATCAACTGTGTTGTCTGCTTCCCCCTGCAGAGAGGAAGGAAGACAGAGACGGTGTTAATTAACAACTCAAGTGCACCACACACACTCAGAGAAACAGACACATGCTTGCACAAAGACACACAAAAGGGTGTTTTGTCCTCCCTACAGCTGCTGCAAGTAGTGCAAAATGTGTTATCCTCGGTCCTTGTTTGTGATGTATTTGTGGATTCCCAGTTCTATTAGCAGAGCGTCTGTGTTGTTCAGGTGTTAAATGCATGATTTCAGTGTTTAGACAGACGCGTCTCCGCTGCGGTGTCCAGCGAGTCTGCGATCCACATCCCCGTACCGCCGACTGCACATGGCATCACGTCCAAGCCGTGAAATTGACTTACACTCCTTTGAATTCACTTCAGCGGGCTCATCACGGAGGATTCCTAGCTTAGCCGTGTTTGTGTAACGCAGCGGAAAGGCGGCGAGCGTCCCGGCACAGCGAGAGGCCGCTGGATCGTTTTGTTCCAGCGGTTCTACAAACGCATCCATTTATTTATTTATTTATTAAGAATCCACATGGTTTAAGGAATAATCGTTCAAATAAAACTCCAAGATTCCTCACGGTGGTGGTGGATGCCAAAGCCATACCATCCAGAGAAACTACATCACAGGATAATTGATAATAGTTCTGGGCCGAGTAAAATAACTTCGGTCTGATCAGAGTTCAGCAGCAGAAAGTTACAGGTCACCTCGATCTTTATGTCTTTAAGACACGCCTGAAGTTTAGCAACCTGGTGGATTTCATCTGGCTTAATCGATAGATATAATTGAGTATCATCGGCATAGCAGTGAAAATGTATTGAATGTTTTCTAATGATATTGCCCAAAGGAAGCAGATACAAGGTAAATACAATTGGTCCAAGTACAGAACCTTGTGGAACGCCAAAACGACCGTCAGTGGTCATTGAGGCTTTTTATCGTTTATAAACAAACTGAGATCGATCTGATAAAAAGGACTTAAACCGACTTAATGCTGTTCCTCTAATACCAATCAACTGGCCTGGTCTCTGTCATGAAATGTCATGTTTAATGGTGTCGGACAGGACGAGTAGAGACAAGTCACCAAAAATATAATGTGCGATTAGCCGCGGACAGACGCAGAGATGCACACTCAACCTGGATCCTCTTAGTTGAGATAAGTAAACCAAAAAGAAAATATTAAGAAATTAAAGAGGTATATTCAATTAAGATAAACTAAATATGCTTTTATTTCACTCTAAATCTAGTAAAAGGAGCATTTCAGTGCAACAGTGAGTAAAGGCCACAACTTCTATCATGAGGTGTGATGTGAGCGTCTGTCCTGTAGGATGTATATTTGTACATTTCCACATGTATTTTATACTCTGGTGAGCTTGTGCAGACACACCTCGCAGCTGGGAACTGTTGTTTCTTTCCGTTTGTTTGGGAATTATGAATGATTTGTTACAAATCCCTCAAACGTGGAATTACTTCACCGGTGAGAGGCGTCACCTCGGAGAGCTTCTGTAATTACACTCAGATTGTGTTTTATGTTGGTGAAACTGGAGTCTGATCACCGCTGTGGTGTCTAATGTGTGGTTGATTGTTGTTTGTATTGTTGTTTGGTGGGCGATAGCTTCCCTGAGGATGGCACTCGCTTTATGAGCCGCAGCGGGTCTTTTTTTTATTTAAAGTGAAGCGTTCAAGCACAAGGAAGCGCATCAGCTCCACTAATGCGCTCCGAGAGAGGACGGAGCGAGGGCACGTGTGGTGAATCGAGTATCGAAGGAGGTTGTGGATTCACGAGGAGAACATGATCACCTGGCAGTGAGTCACATCAGCGATGACTTAACGATTAATCGCAAATTGAGGTTACAGGTTATTAAAAAATAAAGGCACACGGGGGTTTTCAGCAGCTTGACGGACGGTTTCCTGAGAACTCTTGCGCTCCCTTGGGACTCATCTCGGGAGGGAACAGAGTGAAATGAGCGAGGTGAGGGCTTAGTGTTGAGCAAATGATCGACTCCGCTGCTTCTCGGGGTAATAGACTCATCGGGTTATGGTCTGGCGACAGGTGCGCCTCCATCTTGAGGTCGTGACTCATTTCAAAGCGCGATCGGATGGTCGTGATGTCGTCAGCGGCCGATCCGGAAGAGCAGATGAAGGAACTCATTTTTCTGGCTTATCCAGTTTTTTGCTGTGACTTTAAAGCTTTGTTGTGCCGGGATTCAGATTCTTTGGGTCCTCACCTTTACAAAAAAAGTGTGTTATTAGTATGTGGGCTGTTGTTAAGGCTCTGAACCACGGAGATGGAAAAACTCAGGGACCGCTCGGAGGGATTTTGGCAAATCTTGCTAATAATCATGCTGTTTTGTTGACTGAAACTTCTTCCCAACAAGCCAATGCTTTGTTTTATTGTGATTATTTGTTGCAGATTCAGATCCTTAAGGTCCTAATCTTTCCTAAAAGGTGCCTCATTAGCATGTGGGCTGTTGTTAAGGCCCTGAACCAAACTGATTTAAACACTCGGTGGCCGCTCGAAGAGAAGTTTTTGAGAAATCTTGCTCATAATCATGCTGGATGTTCACAGTTATGATCAACATTTGGTGTAAAAGTATTCTTTAAAAACAATCCTGTGAAACAACACAAGTACTAGAAGTCGTTTGGGCTTCATACGACTACTTGAACACGAGGAACAAGATGTACAGAAGGAAAAACGACCTCCATTGGGCGCTAAGGGGCCTAAAAGCTGACGGTGAACAGGTCCATGGGCCCGTGACGGTATCACGGCATGTTGATGCTTCTGTTTTTTGTATTTTTACTAATTATTCTGACATCATTGTGCAGCTGTTCCTGCTCCGTCCGTCATGGCTGGATGAAGGACCTTCACAGCAACCTGTCGCCCTTCTCGCCCGCCGCTCCGTCTGTTGCCGTCTGACTATTTTCTCATCTCCGTTCACACATTTATGCGTTCATAATCAGACTGTTTACACGAGCACAACATTGTTGTGTATATTACACAAGCTTTTGTGAACCGAGGACCTTTCGCTAAACCACTTTCAAGCTCCAAAACAGTTCGTCCGCATGAGCAAAGAGTTGAAGAATTGCAGAACAATCTCAGCTCCGTCGACGGACACCTGACTGGACAAAGCACTCGCTTCAGAGGGTTTAAGGGTCCAATGTTCTTCGTAGATACAGCCTCTTCATTTTGCACTACATTCATGCATTCAAATACAAATTTCTGAAAAGGCAGCGGGCCCCCGGAGCCCTCCAGAGCCGTTCAGCATCGTGCCCAAGGGCCTCACAGCGTGATCTAACCCTGGACTCTGTGTGTCCGTGGCCGGCACTCTGCGTTGCTCGCGCCTGCTCAAGAGGCAATACATCATCGTGCTTTCTGTTGTCCTGCACTTGAAATCCAAGAAGGCAATATGAAAAAAGAAAAAGAAGTGGTTTCAGCGCCGATGGAGCTGACCTGTGTGCATGGCTTCGCTTCAAAGGAGGTTTTATCTGCAAATTCTGAGTCATGTTGAGCTCTGCAGACGTGATCGCGGTTGCGGTCTTTTTACATTCGGAGAAAGATATTTCAGTCATTCACATGAAACCGGTACTCTGATGTGGAGGGCGTAAAGAGACGGGTGCCGTGCAGCAGACGTGTGATGGAGGTGCCGGCGTGTCAATGCTTTGCTCTTTTTTATCAGGATCAGAATTTAGCTGGGTGCCCCGAGGCGCTGAGCGTCTGAATGAACCAAATAACCAGAGAGAGAAAAACATGATCTATATTTGAGGGAGGGAAGCGGCGTGAAACATAACCGGATCTTCAGTGTGCCGAGTTTTTCTACCTTAATGGCGGATTACTCACAGGCGGGGCAGCGAGTAATGGAACCGGCCGGAAGATTTAGCCGATTGACATCCCTGATGAACAGAAAAGCGAGCGGCAGGCAGGTTGCTGGAGGCTCTGGGTGGTTTCAGGGCTTGTCAGAAGGTTCAAGCCCATTTCTCAAGTTGCTCAAACATGTAATTCCCGTGTTGTGGCGTTGTGCAGCAAAACGCACACACAGTATTATACGGAGTTCCCTTTCAACAACAATCTATACGAATGAAACTAAATTACTAAAATATACAAGGGGGAGCTTTTTAATTAGAGCTGCTATTGATTTGTTTCATGAACCTATATTTCACATGACATCAGAGCCGACTGGGGGGCAAAGATTTAAGGCTGCATTACCGCGACGGAGACTTCTTTTCGTTTAGCCGCAGACCGACAACGTCATTCTTTCCCGGTTCCTCGTGTCGCTTGAAAACAGACCAATGACCTGCAGCATCGGGAATTTTACGAAGGGCTCCAGTTGCGAAGACTACAAAGAACGTAAAAACGTGAATATGAGCGGCTGTGGCGCTCCGTCATTAGCGATACTGTAGTTGTTGTTCCAGCTCTAGCGGCCATCTTGACGTCCGTGTGGAGGCTCTATAGATGCTACGAGCCTCGCGTTGAGCACCTTGGACACTGCGTCGATGCCTCGCCTCACAGCTAATGACGAAGCCGAGAGAAACTCATTCATTCATTCAAAGTGTGTGTTTTGTAATCACGTAGATGTATAATGTAGAGGTGAGGGTTTGCGGTTCAGGACGTTGAGGTATTATTCCCATTATTACTCTGATGTATAAAGGATTAATCCATTAGCCGATTGTACTTCCATGCATTAGACCGAGAGGGTTTTAATCAGTCTACATCCAGAGGAGGTAATTTCCCTTTGAGAAACTGGAGTGGGTTTCCTTGAAGTGGTTGAAGCCCATCGGCTTGTCTTTCGGCCCTGATCTGTCAGTCTAATTAAGCCGTCGCGTTGCACACGGGGCATAAAAGGCTCTGTTGAAGCATTGATGAGGCAGAAGACACCAGGCAACAGCAGAACATAGTCGAAGAATGTATTGGGGGCATAATCTGGTACAATTTGAGACTAAAATGATATTAAGTGGTTTATTTATTCATGTAAATAACCCTGTGTTAGCTTGAAATTATTAAGAAAGCATGTTTTTTATTTCTTGCACGCATAAGCTCTAAAATCTGCTTTTTATATTTTTTTCCCACCCTCATTTTGTACCAACCCACACTACCTTTCATCCTGTAAAAGTGAGTTATGAGCATAACAAACCTAAAATGGATGAAATAACAACAATTATAATGTCTCCAGTTGCGGCGCACCGGCTAACTTACCTGTCAAACTTTCCATTGTGAATTAGATTTTCTTTTGGGGGAGATTTTACCAAAGAAAAAGTAAACCATTTCTCATCGGGGGAGATCATCACACCTGCATGTAGCCCGAGGTAACACCCACCGAGATCTGCTTCTCTACACTGTCAACGTTGTTGTTGTTGTTTTTGACAAAGCTTGTGGAGGGAAAAAGTATTTAATAATCCCGAATGAGTCCTACAATGCTGGAGCGAGGAACCAGAAAAGGAGTCTTTGGAGTGTTTATTGTCTGCACAGAGAAAGGTTCAATCATCACAGGAGTGCAGTCTGAAGCAGGAAGACGCCGCGTATAGAGGCGGGCTGCGTGTAAACAGTAGAGAACAAAAGGTTGAGGATGAGTCATCACGGAGACATCGAGAGGACGGTGTCTGGCCACCGTTCTCTGGTTCACTATCTGCACCATTCAGCCTCTTCCCCCGTCTTTACTGAGTCATATGATCAATGCACATGAGCACAAGTCACAGTGGAAAAGTACTCGCCCGGGGAAAATGTTCCATCCCAAACTAGATTCATAATCCAAGCTTGGCTTCTTCGCAGCCTTTCGTCGGTGCTGCTCATGTTTCTTGCCGTGATGACTTTGCCTTGTTTCCCGATCTGAAAGGAGATTTTTGATGAGATCATTTCGATGCCCACGACTATGAAAACTAGGGTTATATTGTAATAAGCAAGAATCAACCTATAAAAGTGTCAGTTTCACAGATAAAAGGCGGATCCATAAATATAGAAAAGTCCACGTAGTTGATACATGCAATTTTGTGTTTTCTCTCTCCTTCTTTGTCTCGATCGTGTCGCCTCGTATCTCCTCCTCCCTCATCCTGGTACTCCTTTGCCTCCCTGGAGCGAGGCTGGGTTAGGGCTGTGCCCAGGGCTGGAGGCTGTATTAATAAGACATACCGCCGTGGAAAAGGTATAGATCAGAGCAGAAAACAGCGCCCTGGGCTAATGCACAGCGAGCTAAAGTAGAGGGGAAAAGAAAAAGAGAGAGCGCTAGAAGGAGATAGATTGAAGGGAAGACATACCGCCTTGGGTACTGTGAAAGGATAGATGGCTCTGGGTTCTTTGAAAGGGCAGAAAACAAAGAGTTGTAGAGGTGAAGGAGGGGGGATGAGGTCTAAAAATGATGAACGCAGCAGGAGGGCGTAGAAAAAGGGGCAGCGATGGGAAGGATTCACGAGATCTGAGGTATGTCTGAGGTGTCTTGGGGCGTGTGGATAAAGGAGATCAGCGATTCAGTGAGGAATAAAGACAATTCCTTAAAGAGATGCAGGTCTCTGAAGACTCGAGCCTGGCTGTGAAAGCAGAGCGAACGAAGCCCCGCCGATCCTTTGGACCGCGAATTGGTCGCCATCGCGCCTTTCTTTCTTTACACATTCAAGCCTCCTCGTCCGCCATATAAGAGTAGATCGTTCCCACGAGGAGTCCATGCCGATGGTTTCTAACCAGGAGAGACGATTGAGGCGTTTTGGCTACGCCGATGTGAAAATGTCTGAAACCGCTGTTCCCTGCACGTTCGCTCTGAATCAAAGCCATTGTGATGGTAATTTTGTCACCTCTAATGGACAATTAGATGTGCTAGCAGATAGAAAGCACTCTGCATAACAATCTCTGGGTTGTAATTAGCTCGCCGAATGGAGCGCTGGAGCGCCTATGGATCACTAAAGCGGTGAGACTCTGGAGCACAGATGGATTGAAGGTGAACGAGGGGCAGTTGCCGTATTAAACTTATCCTTCCCTGATGGACGAGAAGGCTGCACGAACTTTCATACATCTTTGAAATAAATGGTACTTTCAAGGGTTTTTCCCTCCAGTGGCCTGAACTTTTTGCATTGGAAGCGTTGCGGACGCGGATTAGTCAGAGTCTCCTCTTCGCGTCAACATAAAATGGTTCAAAGTATTGATTCTCTTGCGCTTGAACAGTCCAGATCGGTACCATGAACATACACAGTAAATGACCTATTACTGTAATATGAACACATGCAATTCATTATGAGCTGATCTGTAAATCTGAGTAACTTTAATACTCTCTTCAGATGTCGATCCCACGACTTTAAACAAAGGCTTGTTCCTGGCCGGACGGCTCTGCTTGACTTGATGTGAAAGACCTTCACATAACAAGGCTGTATGATCGCAGCCAATAAAGTCTGAAGCCAAAATTGTGATCACAATCATTCTCCAAGTTACTGCTCAGACTTCTATATCTGAATCCACCAAAGCATGGTGACGCATTCTTCTTTTATTGGTAGCTTATTAATTCATAAAACCCTCCAACGAGCGTAATGTAATATGCCTTTTGTATTAAAAAGGCGATAAGAAGAAGCAGCCACTATAACTTAATTATGTCGTCGACGCTCAACAATAATAACTTCATTAACTTTGAAGATATGCTTTTTCTATCAAGCGTGCCGTTATTTAACATATCCGAAGGGTTAATTGATTGTTTTGAAACCAGGCTTTTAATTCAGAGCACTGCTTCCTGCTCAGGAAACCAGACGGTTTCACTCCTGACGTATTTATTGGACATCCGTGATCTTTTGCTCTCTCTATCTGACAGGATTTCTACACGAGGAGATTAATTATCACTCTCATGTTAACATGTTTGCGACCATATTCGTCCATTTGAGGTCCTTTTGGTGCCTTTCTCTGCCACGCTTTTGTCTTATTTTGAAAGGGCAGTGGAAGAGCCATTTTGCGTGTCTTGAGTGTGTTGGACCTCCCACCACTGGGGGGCGCAATGCCGACTGCTGCTGCTGTCAGGCCTACATCATTAGGAGAGGCATTGGGCTAGGTGCTGCTCATTTTGAGGACGCAAACAATTTTTTGGACTGTTTTATGGGACATTGCTGCAACAGAGAAAGAACATTGTTCATAGTTTATTTTATGATTTGAGTACCGGCAACTAAGTTCTGTCGATGAGGTTATTATTTAGTTTTTTGGTAAGAATAAACACGACGGACTTTCACCACTGGACTTTGTCTTTAATCAAACGCGTCAGAACAAACATCAAGTGAGCAGCCAAGTAGTTGCTCACGGTTAAGGAGGCAACGGGCAATGTTTGTGTGATTGGTGTGATGTCGATGACTTTTTAAAATGACGCTTTCCCGCAAAATCTGCAGTCAAACGCTCTTTTTCTCCCCGTTTCCTCGCAGGCAATGAGCTGTTGTACCGCAATCGCGACGGCGACGTGGTCAAGTTCAACGTGGACACCGAGGAGAAGACCGTCCTGGTGCACAACAAGAAGTTTGTAAGTCTTTTGTCGTCCTTTCCTCTCTCCTCCCTGCACTAAAGAACTGACCGTGACTGCCCGATGAATTAGATTAAAACTAAGTGTCAGCAAATCAAAGCACCCAGAGCTCTTTTTTTAATGTTTTTTTTATTACAAAGCTTTAATCAAATGATCCGCAGTAGCTGTAGAAATGTGAACTGCGTAGTTAAAACGCAGGGCGTGGGCACGCGGGGGTAACGCGGAGATGGGGAAATGGAGATGTAGCATCGGGGTGACGACACACAACATTATGTCCGCCATCAAAATTGCCGAGCCCCATTGCCAAGATTAATGCAACTCCCGTTGGCTTCGGGAGCCGAGCAATCCGTCAAACGCAGTCATTTAAGGACTAGTTTAATGAAAAAATACCACGCATGGTTAAAGGTCTCATCTTTTTATCTTCTCCCCCCTCCTCCCACCCTCCATCCCTCTTTCCCTCCACTCTGCCTCTCAGGAAATGTACAAAGCCAGCAAGTACGAGGTGTCTCCCGACATGAAGCATGTGCTGCTGGCCTACAACGTTGCACCGGTGAGCTTCTCATTTGTTCGCTTGTTTTTTGAATTAGCGAAGTGACAGCCAAATATGTCAGCCGCCCTCCACGGGCACGGCGAGGTGGGGGTGTGCGCTCGTACGGTGCATCACAAAGGTAGGGGAGAAAGGGATGGATGGAGGGTGAGGAGTGGAGTGGTGGATGAGGGGAGGGAAGTAATCATGGCGGGTTGTGAAGGCCTGTCGCACGCCGCTGCCGGCACAGCCGAGCGGAACTGTAGCGCGAAGGGGGAGGAAGAGGAGAGAGGGGGGAGGCGGGAACACAAACAAACCCCTCGGCGCTCCAAAAAAAAAAACCAGGAGATGAGATCGACGGGAGGAACAGGAAGTGCCGGCTGGGGATTTGCCGTTTCTCTGCAGTTGCGAATAAAGCGTCCCGCGGCGACAATATGCGACGCCACGCAGACGACACCCTGATGTGCATCAACGCGTCGCGGCCCCTAAATGTAGAAGTGGATCCGATGTGTTGGATCCTTTCTGTCGCTGCCGAGGGGAGAGATGCCGGGAGAGGCGGGACCTTCTGCGTCATCGCCTGAAAAACACCACGACGCACTCGAGACGCCTTTCGCTGCATTTGTTTGCCGTTATTATTCCATCCAAACCTCCCCATCGCCTCCATCCATGGCTGCCGCTGCGCGCTCGCCGTGATGCACACTCGTCTCTGTGGCGCTAACGCACGAGCGAACCGTCCTCCATTTTGAGTGTGAACGTGTCTGTGGTTGGCAGAGGGTTGGTGCGTGCCTGCGTGGAGCACGCACCGGGTGAATTGAGTGAATTTTAACATGAATCATCTGTCAGGAAATGTTCATAAATACTTAAATGTTCCTGTAAAAGTCACCGGGAAAACGGCCATTCGGGTAAACTCAGAGTAAATTGAAAGCTGGACCGTTGGGAGTGAATGTATGCTTTAGTCTCTTTTGACAGGTGACACTGTCGTTGCACTTTAAGTGCTACTGACGTTCAGTAATATAAGTTGTAACACACATAAGTAGGTTTTCTATTTTCGCCTGTTATTATATTATATAGTCTTTTGAATATTGTGAAGTGTTAAGTTACTCTTTAACCTTGGCAGAGCTTGAGATGTTGAAAAGTGTTGTTGTTGTTCATTTTTGTCAACTTTTTCAGAAATACATATATATTCATGTGTTCTTTGAGGTCAAATTACTGGTTTTGTAAATGGAGTTAACAGACTGTAAAGAGATCAGAGAGAGAGATACATAAAAAGCTTAGACGTACGCTCAACAAAGAATACTTTATATTGTACTTCATAATATTCTTTCTGTGTATAAATATACGTAGTCGGGATGAAGGTGGAACTGCGATCTGATTTCATGTGAAGATGTCTGAATCCTTCCTGCTTCCTCTCCTCCAGATGTACCAGTATTCCTACACGGCCTTCTACATCATCTGCAGTCTGGATACTCCGTAAGTGGCCGGCGTGTTTCCCTTCATGTGTGACTCCGTGACCTCGTCCCACCTGTCTGAACGACTTCCTGTGTGACCTCACCTGGCAGGCGGCGAACACGCCGTTACTGAGCAGAGCGAGTCGGCGCTCTTTAGCTGCATCTCGACCTCTCTGAGCACCATCCCTCTGTTTTTAAAAACACGGTAAAAAAAAAGAAGTAGAGAGTGAGACACAGAACCAGGACACACATCCTCCAGAAGCCAGAACTCGTAGCGCCGACTTGCACGCTACGGCCATTTTGCCCACCGCACTTATTTACCTTTTTCCACCCCAGGTTGCAGAATGACAGCACCGGCAGCTCAGGTCCATTTGTGTGCTGCCACCTAGTGGCGATGAGGTGCAAAAAGGGGAAAAAACCACCTCAGCTAATGACCTCGTTCATCCTCAGTCTGAGACAAAGACGCAGATGCAGCGGCGCCTCTGGTTCACGCCGCCTGCACCGAGCAGCTCTGAGTGTTTATGGAGACGCTTGAACCTCTCAGACGCGCCGCTTCCTCTCAGCTGCAGACGCTCACGCTTCTGTCTGATTGCATCGTGTCCTCTTGTGTCCGTGCACCTCAGGGCGACGTGGAACCTGAACCCGCCAGAGGTCAGAAACGCTCAGCTGCAGTTCGCGGGCTGGGGGCCACAGGACCAGCAACTGGTAAGAAGAACTGTGACATCATGAAGGTCTCTGTGGTGGTCGATGACGAGCTCAAACTGTCTGCGTTAGTCTTTTAATCAGGATGCTTACGCTCATGGAAAACCTGGAAAAGTCATGGAATTCTAAAATGGTTATTTCCAGGCCTGGAAACGTCCCCAAAGTGTAGTAAAAGTCCTGTAAATGTTATATTCATGTGTTCATGACGTTCATTTAGTTATAAATAATGAATCTGCTTTTAAAACATATCAGCAGCATACATACAGGCATCTATATGAATGTTTATTCTTTTAATCAAACTATTGTCTCTCATTCATTTGAGTCATTTAAGGTTTACTGTCTGCTTTGAATCCTCATTGTTAGTTTAAATACTACATTTTATCACTTTGTACTGTTCACACACACATTTCACACAATGTTTGATCATGAACATTTGGCTAAAGTCATGAAAAAGTGATTAAAGTCATGCACCAATTTTTAGTTTGGGGATGAAATTTTTGAGGAAAGGGCCTAAAAATAATTTTAAAAAGACAATTTCCAAAAGGTTTGAACCAGGTTCAAGGATATTTCTTAAACTTCACTGCAGCTTGTGTTCTATTTTCTGCTTTTGACCGTTTTTTAAATGTTTTAAAGAACGTTCTTACCTGTTTTTAAATCGTGTTTCCTTCTGCTTTCTGCGTTCGGATGCTTCTAAAGGTTTTAACATGAAGCGTTTAAATCTCCTTCATGTAGAAACGTGCGTTACAAACAAACTCGCTTTGCAATCACAAAGGAAACATCGGAGGCTTTAGGACTCGGATGTTTCCTTCGTGCTTCACGAGGGCAGACTCGTCCTCGCGTCGCCGCCGCGGTGCGCACATTAAACTAATTTGTCCCTCAAAATCATCCTGATGGTTCTCTGAGATTTCCCAGTAAACACATCTCAAGTTAAACGCCGTCGCTCCACTCGTGTGGCGCGGCGGTCCTCTGCAACTGGAGATGAGTCATTTCCCGCCTCCGTCATCGCCGTCGAACTTGTCAGCGCGGTAATGAGCTCCAGTCTGTCGAACAGAAACCGAAGTGATAACATTCTGCGGCACAATGCTATTAATTACCTGCTATCTCCACAGCGGATTAATTAAGGCGGCCGCTAGACGGATACAGCCTCGAGTCTCCCGCCATTAGTCACCGAGTGGTTTTAGCTCCATCAGGCGAGTTGTGTTAGCGTGACACCGAGCAGCAGCAGCTGGTTTCCCCCCCGAAGGTTCGGACGTCCTCTGTCGGCGAGGTGGAGGTCGAAGTCGGAGACGACGGCGGGAACAAGGAGACGAGGGCCGGGCCGTCGTGTCGCGCTGCCGATAAGCAGGAACCGGCCCGCCTGCGCTCCGGTTCCCAAACCCCTCCTGCCTTTAATTAAATGCTGCCTTCTTCCCCGTGGAGAATGAGCACGTGCATGCCCAGATGTACGCTCCCAAATACAGCTGTCGAGCCACATGTTGAGCATCCTCTACGCTGAGGAGTCGGCGTTTCTCGGTAAATCGGTGGCATCTTCATTTTGCACAAAACGTTACAGAAGCAAATCCTCCAGTGACTCAAGCAGCTTCCTGTTGCCTGTAGGCAGCTAATCTTTAACGCGTGTGTGTGTGTGTGTGTCTGCTTATGTGTGTTTGCGTCTGTTTGTGTGTGTGAAAGAGACCGAGAGAAAGAGAAGCAACCACAAGGCTTGGTCTAATTCACCAATAATAATAATATTTTATTGTACGCGGAGCTTTTCTAAGTCCTCAGACGCTTGAGGTCGACTCTTTACAGAGAATATAATATCTTTATGTCCGACAACATGAATACCTTTCATCCCTTGTATGGATGAACTTTATATAAAACGCTTTTGATAGAATCTTTCTTTTGACCTTTTCCTCTTTTTATACTTTTTTCAAGCCTTGACTCCCGTTGAGAGCACTTTATTTATCATATTTAATATGTTGCTGTAACCTTCGTGTTTCTCTCAGTGTGTTCGGTTCATTCTCCTCCTGAAAAGCGCCGTCGTTCTATCCGTGAAGAGGTGGAAAGCGTTCTCTCGGCGTGCTGCTGAGGTTCTCAGCCGCCAAACGTTTGTAGAATCTCGTCCAAAACATTCTCGCCGAGGACGAGCGTGGATCCTCGCCGTCGCTGGCCGACTGCCGCCTCCCTTCAGGGAACCGGGCCGGGCCTTCTGTCGGCGCTGAGGCCGACACTAGCTGCTGCACGGGGCCTCCATCTGCTGCAAAGTGGCTCCAGACCACGCAGCGGCCACAGCTCACGGAAAACTGACTGTGACAGAGTCTGTGTTTAACTTCATTAACCCTCGAGCCCCAAAAACAGAAGCTCAGCTCTTCTGCAAGGTCTCGATCTCTCAAGTCATACGGGTCCATATACGGGCGTCTGGTGGGATACGGCGAAGGAAAACGTCAATATGAGCCAATTGTTCAGGTTTGATACTATTTCAGAATAAAGATCTGCACTAAATACTTAACTTCACTGGATCAAACTTTGCTGAGATTCTCTTAACACATACCGATTATATCCATGAGTAAAATGAGAAAACATCCTGGAAGATTTTCTTTTTTTCTTCCTTTCCTGTGTACTATCATAAACCACTATACTGGTAACAGATAAATTAACTTCTTATCTAGTCTCACAAGGGTTTTCTGTATATTATACCTTTTTAAATTATTCAAATAGACCTTGTGGTTTGAGGAGATAATCAATATTTAGTATCGGGATGCAAAGTAGAGATGCAGTTCAGTTTTTACTCGAGTGTGTTTACTTAATGTCACGTTGCTGCAACATGTTGTCGAGTAAAAGATTGAAAAGTGCTAAATTAGTAAATAGGATAGAGTCTCAGTGTGGTGTTGATCCTTTATGCGGTGTAAAAATCAACATTCAGCACCGTGAAAGTCGGGTACAAGCCGCTACTACCTTTGGTGGGTGTCAACGTTAGCTCCCCGCGAGCTGTACCCAGCTAGCGCTGCTGCTAGCTCCCCGCTGTAGCAAGCTATCGCTGCTGCTAGCTCCCCGCTACTGCTGCTGCTACTGCCCGCGTCACTGCTGTCCATGTCTGGTGGTTGTCGTAAAGCTAGTGGGGAGCTAGCAGCAGCAGCGCTAGCTAGCTACATTGGGGACAACCACCAAAGGAAGTAGCGGCTCATAACCCGAGTTTTACGCTAATTGTTGACAGCTAACGGTATCAGATTTCCTGCTGCACACCGTCCCAACATTTAGACTTCTCGCTGTGGATATTTCCAGGAGTATCCTCGACAAACCGGAAGCAGGAGAGCAACTCGAGGCCGACCGATTCCCTAATCCTTCAGATCCCGAGCAAACCCGTTCCTGTAATAGCCGCAGATTGATTCCGGCTCGGCATTAAGGTCGTAACATTTTAAAAATTCTCGCCCCTGAGAGCCACCCGCCCTATCACGCTCACCGTGGGCGCTGATGATCTATTATTCTCTGTAATGAAAGAGTTGACCTTCAGTTATCTTGAAAGCCCCGCAGGTCTGTCGGCGGAAAGCGTCAAAGTCAGAATTTGGTCCCAAGGTTTCGCCGTCTTTTCAGAACAGTCTTTTCACAAATTGAAAAGACTTCTTTTTCCTCTTTTTCTTTTGTCAAAATCTTTGGTGTACCTCTATAATATAAAAAAAGAGGTGTCATTGACAAAAAAAAGTGCACTTTTTTTGTGTGTGACAGGTGAGGAAGCACAATGCTAACCCGGCTCATTCTGTGTTTTGGCCCCCGGGTTGATTTGAGCTGTGATAGCGTGACTTCTAACCTGTCTCCACCTGCCAACAACTGTGTCGGTATAAATACCAAACTGCCCTCAGGCTTTCTGCTGCCAGTGTTGATACTAATAATAATATAACAGCTTAAAGTTCGCCGTCGGAAGGCTGTCAGTCGGGGTCAGGTGGAAGACATCTTTAGGAGTTCAACCCAAGAACACCAACGCCGGGTGATTTTTCACCCGACTGATTGTGGTTACGTAATTTTCATTGTGTTGCTTTTCTATAAGTTGTGTGTCCTTGTGTAGCTTCATGCTGCTACGATATTGAAGGTAGGCGTGTCTTGTTAAAGGTAGGCGTGTCTTATTGAAGGTAGGCGTGTCTTATTGAAGGTAGGCGTGTCTTATTGAAGTTGGTGGGCGTGTCTTATTGAAGGTAGGCGTGTCTTATTGAAGGTAGGCGTGTCTTGTTAAAGGTAGGCGTGTCTTGTTAAAGGTAGGCGTGTCTTATTGAAGGTAGGCGTGTCTTATTGAAGGTAGGCGTGTCTTATTGAAGTTGGTGGGCGTGTCTTATTGAAGGTAGGCGTGTCTTATTGAAGGTAGGCATGTCTTATTGAAGGTAGGCATGTCTTATTGAAGTTGGTAGGCGTGTCTTATTGAAGTTGGTAGGCGTGTCTTATTGAAGTTGGTAGGCGTGTCTTATTGAAGTTGGTGGGCGTGTCTTATTGAAGGTAGGCGTGTCTTATTGCAGTTGGTAGGCGTGTCTTATTGCAGTTGGTAGGCGTGTCTTATTGAAGTTGGTAGGCGTGTTTTATTGAAGTTGGTAGGCGTGTCTTGTTAAAGGTAGGCGTGTCTTGTTAAAGGTAGGCGTGTCTTGTTAAAGGTAGGCGTGTCTTGTTAAAGGTAAGCGTGTCTTATTGAAGGTAAGCGTGTCTTATTGAAGGTAGGCGTGTCCTATTTTAATGACGATTCCCTAATCTCTCACCCAATTTTGAACCTTTTTTTAGGGTCCCCCATGATACCTGTTTTTAGTTTCATGAGAAGTTCTTTAGGGTAAAACAAAAGAAGAGTACTTCACTTTGCCTTGTATTGTTGTATTTTGATATATTTTGATGAGAAGTATTTTTCATCACGTACATTATTTCGGGTAAAATCCCCGACGTCGGTGTTGTAGAGAGTTGGTCTGAAGATCACATTGCCTCTCCAGAAGTTGACGCGTTTCTTGCCAACGTGATGATGTAATTTCTCTCTCTCTCTCTCTCTCTCTCTCTCTCTCTCTCTCTCTCTCCTCTCTCTCTCCTCTTTGCTTCATGTAGATCTTCGTGTTCGAGAACAACATCTACTATCGCTCCAGGGTTGACAACCGCTCCATTCGCCTGGTGTCTTCTGGCAAGGAGGGCGTCATCTTCAACGGGCTCAGCGATTGGCTGTATGAAGGTGAGGCAAAACACAAAATGGTTGCCATCCAAGGAAAAGGTTTTTTTTTTTCCCCCACGGAGAGTTGAGAAGTTTGAAACCGTCGTAAGAGTTTCAGGATTTATGCTGATCCGAGGTGACCGTCTTCTAGTTCCTTTAAAGTTACATCTTGGCTGCATTGGCAGTTTTTTATGTTCCGTCTGCTTCCCCCCGAGAAATACTCTTTTGCAAGATCTTCACTCTGAAAATGTGGGAGCAGTCAAATCTCCCACATAACCCTCTAAAAGATAATCTGAAAATACGCATTTATGCACAAACAAGCGCGTGTTAAACGAGCCTCAGAGGTTTCCCGTCTTTATGCTAAGCTAAGTTAGCCACTGCTGGCTGCAGCCTCGCATTACCAACAGACAGTAGTATCGATGTTCTCGTCTAACTCTCAGTACGAGAGTGAATTTCCCCAAAATGCTGAACTTTTCCTCTAATCAGCCGGTTCCCAACCTCAAAGTGAGAAACAGCAAAGAGCCACAGCTTGAATCATAAGATCAGAAAGAAGACAACGCGTACTTTTCACTTTGATAAAACATATTCAACATGTGAGACAAAGCTTCTTTTTAAATGTATTTGTTGTCACTTCAATTTGTATTCATTTAGATATATTAACATTAAACATTCATACAAAAATGCGGTTTGTCAGACAGTAATAAAGTTTCATTTTAAGTTATTTTAATGATCTTTTACATGTAAATTTGCATACTCAGCCCTGCTTTTAAACCTGCTTTTTCCTCACACAAATCGTGCCCAGAAAGCTTCTTTTTAAAGTAAAAAACAGATTCAGAAGCACTGACGTACGTCTCCGTGAAGTGAACCTCTCTCCTCCGTCACTTTAGCGTGAACACTCGCTGCAGTTGTTGAATGCATTAGCACGTAATGACACGAGACGGTCTTGAACCCCCGGGCTCCATCCCACATTACTATTTCTTTGTTGTCGCATTCGGTTCCTTGCAGGTAAAATAAAAAAAAAATGGTGTTAACTTCCCTCTGCAGCTTCCGGGAAAACGACAAAAGAAAATGAAAACGCGGCGGTTGACTCGACGCGCGCGCGGCGCTCGGCTAACGAGTTTACATCGTCTGCGCTCCGCTCGGGTCGGCGGGAAACTGAGACGTCTCCCGACGCCGCGGAGATGTTTAATCCCGGAGTGAGATCGCAGGACGATGCGTCTCCGTTGGCCTCGGAGGATGTAGAAGCTGTGACACCAGAGAGGTTATCTGAGGTCAGCCACAGCTGCGTGGGGGTTTGTTTGTCGTGTTCGGCTCCTCTTATCTCTCCGCGTTAGCCGGGCTGACATTTGAAAAAACCCTGCGTCCATCCTCCAGGAGCAATATCCATTCCCGGGCATTTAGACATTAATCAGAGCGTTATTACAGCCCCCCTCCCCCCCCCCCCCCCGCGATGACTTGTATTTATGTGCCGCTGAAGGCCGGGTAATTTACACTCATCATTATTGCGGGATAAATCTTTCACTGAGAGATAAAAACACGGGAGCAGATTCATAACGTCGAGATAAAAAAGGGAATTGTGGAACAACAGAATTACATTTTGTCCCAGTTTAACAAATAGATAGCGTGATTGAGATTATTCGAGGGTGTAGTGAATATTAGGTGCTCATCTTTATCTTCATGTTTGCCTGTTATCGTGTACTATTTAACCATTCACTCCAAATGAATGAAATAATCAGACTTTGGATGCAGTGTTGATGGAGTTCTAGGCACAATCCAAAGATAACAGGCGTAAACTAATTATTCCTAATCAAGATTATCATGATCAGATCTACTTCAAAGGGTTTTAGAGGATGAATTGGTTTTGTTTACCTGGTATTGTTATTGTATTGTTTGTTTATCTTTGCTATTAAGCTAAAGGTCACGATGATTAATATTATTGTCAAACTCCTTTTCTCTTCGTTGGTAAGTGCTTGAGCCTGTAAATAGATCTCTGGCTCTGGCGTCTCGCCAGGTTGTGTGATGTTTACATTCATCAGAGTATTTTCCATGCTAATGAAGCCGGGCTCCGGCCGAGGTCGCGGCGAGGTCACGGCAAGGTCACGGTGAGGTCGCGGCAAGGTCGCGGCGAGGCTCATGCCGCCGCGGAGGAGGAATGAGGTCTTAAGCTCCGGCTGTCGCCGAGCGGAGGATTTGATGCCGAGAGGTGAAAAGGTTGAAAATAATCTCCCTGAACATCCTCTGGCCCGCTGCCGTCTTAATCCTGAGTGTGTGTGTGTGTGTGTGTGTGTGTGGATGTGTGGGTATGAGTGTGTATGTGTGTGTATGTCTACCAGTGTGTGCGGCTGTGTGAGTACGGTTGTGTGTGTGTGTGTACGAGTGTGCGTGTGTGTTTTTGCGGCTCTGTACATACAGTTGTGTGTGTATGGCTGTGTGTGTATGTGTGTAGGGTTGTATATGTGTGTAGGGTTGTATATGTACGTGTGTGTGTGTGTGTGTGTGTGTGTGTGTGTGTGTGTGTGTGTGTGTGTGTGTGTGTGTGTGTGTGTGTGTGCGCATGCAGGAGAGACAGAAAAGACGAGAGTAGAGCAGAAATTAAAGACTCACATCCAGACCCCGTTGGCGTTGTGATTATCTCGCCGCGGCGTCCCGCGGCGCCGCCGCCCGAGGAAGCAGCTGTTCGCCGCTCTGCTGAGATAAAAAGCCGCCGCCGCCGCTCTGATTGGAGTCGTGTTTTCGCCCCGTAGATGTTTGGCGAGATGCTCGTTGGCGGGTCGCGTCTGTTTATCGCCGCGCTCGAGGCCCCGAGGAGCCGCGTCACCGCACGCCGGAGACGAGCGGGAGATGAACGCCACGACATGAAAACTGTTTAAAGTTTGGTCACGGAAACAAACTGCGACTGATGTGACACACACACACGGAAATAGTGTGTCTGTGTGTGTGTACGAATGTTGGTGTGTGTGTATGAATGTATGTGTTTGATTGTGTACAAGTTTGTGTGTGTATATGTGAACATATTTGTGTGTGTGTGTGTGTGTGTGTGTGTGTGTGTGTGTGTGTGTGTGTGTGTGTGTGTGTGTGTGTGTGTAGATACCAGTATTTGCCTCCGTGGCGTTCTCATTGTCAGATATTGATTTTAGAGTTGCTGCTAAACTAAATTGTCGCATCAACAGAAAACACACTCGGGGCTTTGCGTCTGTGGAACAAATGGAGCGTAAACGTGTCCTGATGGATCTGTTGTGTTGCTCCATCAAACTGTAAGTCCTCTTTAGGATTTAACTTTGGAAATGTCCCTCCAGAGACACACTACACATTACACACTGCTCCAAAGGCAGAGCAGGAAACATCACCTAATGTTTCACATGGGATGGAACAACAACAACAACAACAACAACAACAAGCTGAACGACCATCGCAGGCACATGGATGCTAACTTCAGTATCTTTCAACCTGGACCCATGTGTCTCATGTGTTTGTGTAACTAGTGACTACAGCTTCTGGAATTGATCCAAGATCAATAGCTATATTGTAGCCCAACGGCTACAATACCGCTAAAAAAAAAAATTAGGACCCAAATTTTTTATTTTTTTTAATTAATTATTAGGACCCAAAAAAAAAAAAAAAAAAATATGGACCAAAAAAAAAAAAAAAATTTGCGTTTTTTTTTTTTCGTTGCCTTTTTTCAAGTCAAAAAAAAAAAAAAAAAAAAAAAAACGAGGAAAAAAAAACGGTAAATGTTTTTTTTGTTTTTTTTGACCCAATGTTTTTTTTGGGTCCAGATATTTTTTTTTTTGGTCCTAATATATATATATATATATATATATATATATATATATATATATATATATATATATATATATATATATATATATATATATAATTTTTTGGGGGGGGAGGGGTGCTAATTCTTTTGGCCGAAAAAAACAACCCCTGAAGCTAGCGCTAGCGAGGCTAATATAATTTCCTCTCTTGACGAAGCCAAACTGGACGAGTGGACTCCATTTTCCTCGTTATAACCTGGTGGTTACAGCAGAGTCCTGCGTGTCGTTGGGCAGAGAGTTGCGCGTGAAGACAGAGGGAACGAGGGATTCAGTTCAACGGTTTCTGCGTTAGCCGTGTTTGTCTTTACTCAATTATGTCTCTTTGTTTTTTGTGTCTGACCAAGTCCCGCCCACAGGTCACATGACACAATCACACACACACACCGGATCAAGCCACAGGCGTAAGAGCCTTCATTAAACGCTTTCTTCCGGTAGAATCCACTGTCATCTTTCTACGTTGAGCCACGAAGCTCAGCCTCTGAAGACGCTCAGCTATTAATCGATTCTATTCTTGCTCAATTATCACCTGCGCTGTGGAAACAGCGTGCGCTATTTATAGCGGCACGAGTTTCACCGTCTCTCAGCTCGGGTGGAGAAAAAAAACTCAGTGTGTCGCGTCATCGAACCCAAACCGGTCCTCTGAGAGATCCCAGGATTCCACCATGCCAAGTCGCTCTTTTTTGTCTTTTCTTCATGTGACAATCAGCCGAGGACTCAGTTGAGTCTCAGAGGTGACCGTAGGATGGATGTGATAGGTGGGGTGGACCTCACTCTGCTGAGCATCCAGAAGTCGTCAGACTCCAGAAGGCTGCGTTCCTCTGTGACGTGGCGCTTGCTCTATTTTACGCTTTGGAAACGGCTCGCTGCTGCCATCTGCTGGAAACATGCGGACGCACGTCACAACATGAGGCGCCTGCTTGATCGTTTTGTCCACGCAGCCCGAGTGCTTCACCACGACCACATGACCACATGGCTCGGGGAGAAGGCACTTCTTCTGTGTCCAGAGAAATGAACCAAACGCCACCGGCGAGGTTTGATTTCCTTCCCTCGTTCTCACCCGTTCGGTCGGCCCCGTATCCGACACTCATTCATTTCCGGCTCGCCACTTGACTCTCATGAATTAATGACGTCCTTTACTCAGTGAATTATGCAGTCGGCGCAGCGGGAGGAAGAGAGGGAGGGAAGGAGGGAAGAAGGAGAGGAGACGGGCCTCTGACAGCTCACCTTGGCGATCATCACTGGGAAGAGATGGAGAGAGAGAGGAAATGAGAGCCTGTTCCTTTCTTTACCTTCACTGCGCATCAGGATACTTCTAGAAACAGAACTCTACTTTCTCCTTGACGAGCCGAGGTGACCTCGCCCCCCCCCCCCCCCCCTCCCTCGCTGAGCGGATCCACTCCACATGAGAAGCTGTTTAAAGCTGCTGCTGGTGAAAGTCAGCAGAACGAGCCATGCGAGCCATACAATTTTTTTTTTTTTTTTAAAATTGAAAAATTTCAGAAAAACAAATTTGAAAAACTTTAGAAAAAAAAATTAAAAATTTGAGAAAAAAAATTAAAATCTGAGAAAAAAAGAAAGATTTGAGAAAAAAAAATTGAGAATTTTTTTTTAAAAAATTTGAGAAAAAAAAGAAAAAATTGAGAAAAAAAAAATGAAAAATTTGAGAGAAAAAAATTAAAAATTTTAGAAAAAAAAACCCAAAAAATTGAACGATTTTTTAAAAAAAAATAATTATTTTTTATTTTTCCCCTTGCAACCGCAGCATAATGTCGTCCTGTGCGCTCCATCCTTCATCCGACGGAGTGATCCCATCATCCCCCTCTGAGCTCTGCCAGCAGGGTGGACGTGGACACAGCATCCAGACAGGAAGTGCCACCACGAGGCTCTTCCTCCTCACGTCATGTGTGCTCGTTATTTATTCACCCGGCTGTGACGATCACTTCCGCAGGAGCGCGCGTCACCCGGGCGTCTGCGCCGAGTGACGCGCGCCGCGTCTGACGCCGCACGCTGCAGGAAAATGCTAATTGGCGGTTGATGTTTGTTAATTCCCCCGAAGCGAGCGCCCGGTCCCGCAGATAAACAGCATTACTGAAATTTTAATTGCAAAAGTTGCTAAAAATGCAGCTGCTGGCGCGTCGCAGCTGCATTAAGTGGAAGTGTCTCGCCGTCGCCACGGACTTAATAATGGAGACGAGGAGAAAAGTTCCCTCAGTGAACTTTCATTTGCATAATTTCTTAATAACCCACTGTGTTGAAAGAGTGTGTGTGTGTGTGTGTGTGTGTGTGTGTGTGTGTGTGTGTGTGTGTGTGTAGCTGAAGAGATGGAGGAGCTGGACTACTTTACACTCCCATTATTTTCTCTGTCTGGTGAACAAGAGTGCGTGCGATGGCGCCGTGATTTTAAATGCACACGGGGCGTCTGAGGGGAACCCGCTCGGTCGCACTCTCTGAAATGAGTTGACACACACACACACACACAGACACACACATACACACACATAGAGGTAGGAGACAACCCAACAACCGGTGTGGAGAGATTGCTGTTTGCTTCATTTGCAGGAAGTCTGGCACCGAGCTCTATTTGGGTCGCTGCGCTGTTGAGATTTATGACCTGAACATTTGGTCGTGTGTGTGTGTGTGTGTGTGTGTGTGTGTGTGTGTGTGTGTAGTTTTAGGAGAGCAATACAGAGTGAGTGAGTCCAAATATAACAAACAGGTCAGGCGAGAGTCGGGCAGCAGTCGTGCTGATCCGCGGTTTTTCTTTCTTAGAAGATTTATTGTCCTCTTTTTTTCATGGAGGGAATTACACAAACATTCATTTGTATATATTCATAACTGTGTGTGTGAGGGCGGTATCTCCTGCTCGGCTTTGTCGCAGTGTTTTTGTACTCGAAAACGGCTCAACTCCACGTCCGTAAATCACGTGCGGTCGCCGGCGTTCGCGCGACACTGATTCAAGGAGCGGCGGCGAAAAGTGAGCGAAGCGCCGATTAATCCTGACGACGCGGCATCTTTACAAGTTTTAAAAGACATTTTCAACACCTGATGATCTCACCAGGACGATGCTGTTGGCCTGCAGCATCGTTACCTCGTGCCTCTGCGGTGTGTGGTTTTAATTGTTATTGTTATTGATGATTGACGGCCCGTTCGGTTCTTCCAGAGGAGATCTTCCAGTCCCACGTGGCCCACTGGTGGTCTCCAGACGGCGCCCGCTTGGCCTACGCCACCATCAACGACAGCCTGGTGCCCCGCATGGAGCTGCCCATGTTCACGGGCGCGCCGTACCCGACGGGGAAGGAGTACCACTACCCCAAGGTGACCCGCTTCACCCCGCTGAACACTGTGGAGCCATGTTGTCTCCAGATCTCTTTTCCCTGTTTGAGTCCTCGTTTGAACCCCAAATTAACTCCAATACTTGTGTTTATTGTGTGTATTTGTTCAGCAAAGTCTTGGGGAAAAAATGTATGTCTGCAAAAAAATCACTTTTAAAAGATATTTTGATGGTAACTATGAACATCCAGCATGATATGAGCCAGATTCCCCAAAAAAGCCTCCTGGAGCGTCAATAAGACCTTTATGGAAAGATTAGGACCTAAAGAATCAGAACCTGCAACAAAAACCACAATAAAACAAAGTCTTTTCCTGTTAGGAAGGAGTTTCAGTCAAAAAACTGTGTTCGGTTTGAAAATGGAAAACAAATATGTATTTCACGCCAAAAGATTGTCTGAATGGGGCATGCTGGGTATTAAAATGGACGCAGGAAGATTTTCGCGCACAGTTTCTAAAAGTTTAAACCCGTCTCACACTTTGGAGACGAGTTTCCTTCGGGTTCTTTCGATGTTCTATCAACGCTCCTCTCTTCTTCTTCTTCTTCTTCTTCTTCTTCTTCTTCTTCTTCTTCCTCCTCCTCATCCTCTTCTTCTTCTTCTTCCTCCTCCTCCTCCTCCTCCTCCTCAGGCCGGCGAGGAGAACCCGGTCATCACTCTGTACGTGGTCAACCTCAACGGGCCGCTGCACACCATCGAGATGAGGAGGCCGGACGACCCCAGGATGGGGTGAGGACGCAGATGATGACGTCATAGTCACACGCGTGTGTGTGTGTGTGTGTGTGTCACATCTCAGTTTCATCACAAGACGTCTTTAAAGTTTCCTCTGTTTTTTTTATTCTAGCAACACACACAGTCATTAGTGTGTGATGAGTGTGTGTGTGTTGCAGTGAGTACTACGTCACCATGGTGATTAGTGTGTGATGAGTGTGTGTGTTGCAGTGAGTACTACGTCACCATGGTGAT
>NW_027175909.1:17064317-17081817 GCF_023055335.1 Clinocottus analis
ACATATTTTGACCTTAACGTTAGGGTTAGTATGAACAAGATTACAAAAAGGAACTCATCCAGAGCGTCCCGAGTGCGCTACAAACATATTAATGACATGGTTTCAGAAGAGTTTGAGGACCAGGTGGAGCGCAGGATTTTGGAGCACCCAAGAAAAAATGTTCTCATTTGCCATGTTTATCAATTTTGAGACACTAACCGGGGTCTGGTACGACGACTCCCACCGGCTCGTACGGTTACAGGGATGTTTCTCTGACTGAAATGCGACATCGTGAGCGGCTTTCAGCGAGTGCTTTTAACAGGAAACGGGGCGCTGCTTTCAAAGGGTTAACAGCTGCATTGAGGACGACCTTGCCGGAGACGGGAACAGTGTGCGTTTCCGTCGCCGTGCAGGATGAACAACCTGCTGGTGGACGAGCCGAGTTCAGCGTGACGAGCTGTAATCGCATCAGCGCCCGCGATGGAAAGTCCTCATTAAATTACGACCGGCCCAACGTGGATATCAGGAGACTGTAATGTGATTGCATCGGGGCGGGGGGGGGGGGGGGGTGCATGTGTGTGCCAGTCTGTGTTTTACCAATACGATGTCCGCGTCCTGATTATGTTAAGAGAGCTCTTGATGTTATTACCTGAGATTATTTCATGTTGTCAGCTCGTTGAACAGCGGCGTGGCGACCCACCAACGAGCTCGTCGGTCTCCTAAAAGGCTTTTTTTTCTTCTTCGCTGACGGATTCTGAAATTCAGGATACCGGGATTATTACTGAGGCTCGTCTGTTAGTGATGGAGATTACAGATCTTAAGGTTTCTTTCTGTTTGACGGTCCTTTGC
Organism: Clinocottus analis; assembly: GCF_023055335.1. Classification (NCBI taxonomy): domain Eukaryota; kingdom Metazoa; phylum Chordata; class Actinopteri; order Perciformes; family Cottidae; genus Clinocottus; species Clinocottus analis. Next base: position 17,065,146 of record NW_027175909.1, read on the forward strand.
TGACACCGTATGAACATTTTCTCTGCAAAATGTAGACACAACGACAAATAGAAAGGTTATCAGTAACGACCTTTTGCAAAGTTAAGTTCCAAACTCGTTCTCTTAGGTCGAGGCGACAAAACTACTTGCTTATGTTTAGAAACAGTTTGTGGTTTGGGTTTAAATAAGTACATCATTCAGGTCAATACTTTCAACGCTGGCTTTTTGTTTTTACACGGGACTCAAACTGAGGTCTCCTGAGTTCAAGTCCTGTGTGTGTTTGACCCTCTTTTGAGTGTGTTGAGTGTCTCGTTGCTTGTGTGCTGTGTGCAGGCATCGCAGAAGTACACAAACTGGAGAGCAACGAGAACCTGAGGCAGACGCTGGACGCCATGCAGATGCCCAGCGTGGAGTACAAGGAGATCAACGTGGAAGACTACAGTGAGTATCGTCCGTCGCGGCCGTGGTCGCGTCATCATTATGAGCCGGTGGTTGTCCCCGCTGTAGCTAGCTAGCGCTGCTGCTATCTCCCCGCTTCTGCTGTCGCTACCTTCGATGGTTGTCGGGGAGCTAGTGGAAGCGCTAGCTGGCTTCAGCGGGGAGCTAGCGGAAGCGCAAGTTGGCTACACCGGAGAGCTAGCTTGATACTGCAGGGAGCTAGCGCAGGCGCTAGCTAGCTACAGCGGGGACAACCACCGAAGGTAGTTGCGGCTTATAACCTGACTTATACGGTAATTGCTATCAAATGCATACAAGTTTCAAAGTATAATTCATAGTGTCACAGCAAAAGGCAAAAAATGTGTAGTTGTGTGTAGTTGTGTGTGTCACGTTTTTGGGTCTGCGTTACAGCGTTGTCGCTGCAGATCCTCAAACCCGCCGGCTTCGTGGACACGGCCCACTATCCACTGCTGCTGCTCGTGTAAGTATGAGCACACACACACATACACAAACAAACACACAAATGTGTATACAGTACACACATACAGTACATACAGTACTTCTGCAAAGGAAAAAGTGTCTAATTCCATAATGGGGTTATTTACACTTTGCATTGAGCAGTCTCGTCTACGTGTGTTTGTGTGTGTTTGTGTGTGTTTGTGTGTCTGCGTGTGCAGCGACGGGACCCCTGGTGGCCAGATGGTGGCGGAGCGGTTCCACACGGACTGGGCCACGGTGCTGGTGAGCAGCTTCGGGGCCATCGTGGTTCGCTGCGACGGACGAGGCAGCGGCTTCCAGGGCACCAACCTGCTGCACCGCGTCCAGAAGAAGCTGGGCGTGTACGAGGAGCAGGACCAGAGGGAGGCGCTCAAGTACGCAACACTTTCACATTGAACCATGGAAAAAATAAAGTCATATTTTAGTAGAAAACATTTTGGGTATAACTCATGAGCAGAAATCACAAAATTAGGACAAAAGTATGCTAAAATTGGGCGATAATTAAAGGGTTTACACCTATACATTGTTTTATTTTTGGAATTTTTAGAAAAAAAATTGAATTGTTTTGGATATTTTGAAAATTGTTAAAAATAAAAAAAATACTTTTTTGAACTTTTAGATTTTTTAAAAAAAATTTTGAATTTTTTTAAAATTTTTGAATTTTTTGAAATGTTTTAATATATATACATATTTGTATTTTTAAATATTTTTTTTCTTTTGTTTTTTTTATTCTTTTAAAAAATGAAAACTAAAGATCAGCAGGTGGGTGATATCAGGGTGTGTCATGCATTTCTTCACATCACTTATTATTTTAAGAATATATATCTTTTATTTTGAGCATTTCGATGTTGAAGCAGTACTTGTTGTAGTCTTGGTATAATAGTATAAATCAAAAGTATCTACAAAGAGTCAAAGTAGGAATGTTCTTCCAACCTGAACCGATCTGCATCTCTTGCAGTTTCATCTTGAACGAGCCCTACGTCGACAAAACCCGAGTTGGAGCTTTTGGGAAGGTGAGGATATTGTTTGTGTGTACCTGAAGGCATCACGCCTTGTCGTACCAGGATGTTCCTCCTGACGCTGTGTCCTAGAAAAACAAAAAAACTTATGTTGAAATTACTGCTTCAGCTGTTTACGGTTGTGCTTATTTTAACTACTTCATGTGCTGTTAGTGTGATGAATATACAGCGATGACGTTCTTTAAGATCATCTAATATTTACAGCGTCCTGCGAGAGAAACGTGGACTAAAAAGTCCACGTTTCTCTCGACCCAGTTTCCAGTTTTCTGACGATGCATTTTGGGCGATTATTATATAAAACTGTAAATTATAGGTTGTTTTATGAAAAAGAAACCCCACACTGCTGTATTTGGATGAATTGAACACCATGGGTAATATACAAGTGAAATATATGGTTTGGTACATGAGGAAATTCAAATAGCCCCGATGGCTCCATTTGGGCCAATGGATCCTCGCCTGAATGTTCTCTGTTGTAAACTCTCTCTAACTTTGTTCTGCTTCACTTTATCAAAGTCAACCTTTGCAGAGAGAATGTTCACATGTTGAATCTTCACATATTGTGCTATGGCTTTAATTATAACACCAACATTATTCAAACAGCCCTAGCGGTTGCAGAGATACACCCTTTTTAGTTTGGGTATGCAGTTTTCGAGGAAAGGTTCTATAAATAGGTTGGTTTAAGGGAGACAAATGCCTCTGCGGTACAAATACCCCCAAATGTTGTGCTTAAGTACAGCGATACAGTAAATGTCAAGTGAAGCGGTGCTAACGTGCACGCTGGTTGTGCCTCAGGTGTACGGCGGCTACGTGACCAGCCTGTTGGTCAGTGGCGAGCAGTCCTCTGTGAAGTGCGGCGCCGTCCTCTCGCCCATCACCGACTTTGAATTATACGGTAATTATACGTTTTTTTGCGTCTGTATGCGAGCTCTGAAACCTCTCTAGTCATCTGTGTATGTCATGAGCATATTCATAATGTCTGCATGTTCACTCTGCTCCGGCAGCGCTGTCGCTAAAGGAACAAGAGATTGCAAATGTGTCACCGTCGCGCATGCAGCTGGAGCTTACATCCATGAGCATGTTGTAAATGTATTTACTCTGCATGTTGGGGGAGGAAGAGCTGCAGATACGCCTTGAATCTAATCACAACTCACCTCGGCTACCAAGAGGGAAGTGAAATGTGTGAAATGCAGAATTGTGCGTTTGTGTCGGGAGGATGACGGAGCGAGAGGAAGAGTCAGGAAGCTGCAAATGAAGGCGGAGCCGTGCATGATTTTTTTCACATCAATTTGATTTTCTCTCGCTTCGCGGAGGGGGGCGAGAGAAGGGGCGGGGGGGTTAGAGTGTGTATTGGAATTGCAAATGAAGACGACTCTGCAAAAGCTGTGGAGACGAAAAGAATGGGGAACGTTGATATATGATGAACATGAAGAAAAACCTGGAATCGTCTACGTTTCGCTCTTCAAAACAGGGACAGAAATGACTCCTCGATGTTGTCGTTAATACGTTTGAATTGGATTTCCACGTGAAAGCAAAGTGTTAACTGAGGCCGTCTTTCCCCCTTTCAGCATCTGCGTTTTCAGAAAGGTATCTCGGGCTGCCCAAACCCGACCCGAGGGCGTACGCGGTAAGATCCGACCGCGATTGTGACGCTACAAATTGTTATTGCGGCGTCTCCTTTGATCTAATGTGTTGCTGTGTGTCTCCTCAGATGGCAAATTTAGCACACAGAGCCTCTCAGTTCATGGATAAGAAGTTTCTCATCATTCATCCAACAGCTGATGGTAAGACCCGGGCGTTTAACACCCACTACATCTATTTATTTTAGTTAGAAAATCTGTATTTGACATTTTGCCGTATGTTTCCCCAGAAAAGGTCCATTTCCAACACACAGCGAAATTCATCGGCCAGCTCATCAACGAGAAGGCCAACTACACCTTACAGGTACCTGGATGCTGGCTCAGCCTTCTTGTAGTTACGGCTGCTGCTGATCCCGTTTCAGCGCCTGGTTCAGTGGCTCTCTGACCGCTGGGAGCGCTGGGAGCCCAGTGGGATCCAGCAGCAGGATTAGCCCCCACAATGCCTTGCTTCCACATAATGAGATTATGAGCCCTTCGTGGGGCTCCTGCATCAACACCAGGACTAATCCCATTAGGACTCACTGCGCTGCAGCTCCAGCACAGTATTAGTGACCGAAGGACGAGCTGCCGAGCTCACAAAGCTTCAACCGGCTTCGTGAGGCTTCGTGAGGCTTCGTGAGGCTTCGTGAGGCTTCGTGAGGCTTCGTGAGGCTTCGTGAGGCTTCGTGAGGCTTCGTGAGGCTTCGTGAGGCTTCGTGAGGCTTCGTGAGGCTTCGTGAGGCTTCGTGAGGCTTCAGGTCCAACATGAGACTCAGTGAGAACAAAAAGAAAATCGATGATTCAGGACATTTATTGTCCTGAATCACGTTCAGGGAGAAAATTTAAAAACTCACAATCTAAAGACACATCTTGTGTGGTTGATAATAATAAAGCCTGTTTATATTTTATATAGCACTAATAACATACTACACAGTGACTTTCATGACATTCAACACTTTAGCTTTTTGTGACACTGTACAGATATATAATGATATATATAAATAAATATATTTATATGTATATTATATATATATATATATATATAATATATGATATATTCTCTTTATATATATGTATATTATATATACAAATATATCATACATATAATATATACATATATATATATATACATATATATATATACATATATATACATATATATACATACATATACATACATACACACACATATATATATGTGTATATATATATGTGTACATATGTATGTATGTATATATATGTGTATGTATGTATGTATGTATATATATATACATATATACATACATACATACATACATACATGTACCTATACAAACGTATGACACGTTTTTAAACACTGTCTGACCCGTGTGTGAGTCTCCTGTTCTCTGTGTCTCAGATTTATCCGGACGAAGGCCACTTCATCCACAGCGAGGCGACGAGGCAGCACCTCAGCCAGTCCCTGGTCAACTTCTTCGAGGAGTGCTTCAGGCTACCGGAGCGGGTGTACGAGGAGGCGCTGGAGGAGGAGAGCGAAGACGAGGGTTAGCTCGGCCTCCCCCGAAGAATCCCTCCACCGCTCATAAACGCCCGCCTTCCTGACCTCCATCCACACAACACTGACCACGCAGCTGTACAAAAAACATTTGCAATGCTCAATTAGCATTCGGACCCCCCCCCCCCCCCCGGCCCCTCCTCCTGCTCCCTGTGTCCGCATGCCGAACCTGAGACTGCCTTTTCCGAAGCAGAGCGCGGATCTACTCCCACGTCCGTCCTCCCATTTTCCAACAGCCCTCCAGAGAGCCGACGATTACAATGGTGACCCCGGCGCCAGGTTTTTTTTTTTTGGGAGCTTTCTGATTGATTTGAAACGGGGAGCCGACTCCCTCGCGGCCGGACGGACCAGCTCCTTTAAAAAAAAAAAAAAGCAGCAGAGACAAAGCAATCGACTTTCACGATGCGAGGAGAAGGGACACCTTATAGCACATGAACTCACGGGCTCGTACATCAATGGGAATCAGACGCCCGGCGGCGAAACACGGAGCCGGCGGCGTTCACAGCGGTCGTCTTGGAGTTGTGACGATGCAGGAAATGTTACTATTTTTAAAGTCGTGAAGAACCTTCATGTTGGACCGTGGTCGCGTCTATTGTTCTTACAGTATGTAAAATAGCACACAAACGATCACTCGGAAATTATGGATATATTTTCTTTTGGATATTCACGTTTTGGCCCCCGATGTTCATCTTGTAGCCTCGATCCATGTACATCAGAGACGCCGATGGAATTCACTCGCGTGCAAAATGATTGGGAGAAGAAAAATGAAAATGCGCTGCGGGTTTTCTTAATGAATCATTCGGAAAACAGTTTTATTGTGACGCTCCAGTTTTTATCAAATGTTTGTCTCCAAGAACAAAAGCATTAACTTGTTTTCGTCACTGTGCCTTACTTTGTCGCTAACACACTACATACAAGGCCGATTGTGTAGGAAGAGTTTGATTTTGGGAAATAAGCTTATTAGCTATAGCTTCTTGTCGAGGAGCAAAAGTGAAATGTGGTTCCACTCACACGTCCGCTTATTAGCTATGAAGCTAACTTAGCTTAGCCTAGCATAAAGACTGGAAAAAGGGGAAACAGCTAGCCCGGCTCTGTCCAGTAGGAATCGTTTTGATTTTGGGAAAATTGTCGATGGGTAGAAGTGAAATGTGGTTCCATTCACACATTTATATTAAGTATAAAGCTAGCTCAGCATAAAGACTGTAAGCAAAGGAAAATAGCTAGGCCGGCTATGTCAAGTAGTAATTGTTTGTTTTTGGGAAATAAACGTATTAGCCTAGCTTCTTGTCGAGGGGTAGAAGAGAAATGTGGTTTCACTCACATATCCGGCCCTTAGGTATGAAGCTAACTTAGCTTAGCATAATGACTGGAAGCAAAAGGAAACAGCTAGCTTGGCTGTCCAAAAGTAGAACACTCACTATTAGCTTGCTCAACACATAAAAAACAAAGTTTAAAAGGTTTTATGAGTGTTTATGAGCAATGACTTCCTGGATTCTCCAGAGCCCGTTTTCAGCTTTTATGCTCAATGTCAAACTAAGCAAGAAAGCAAATAAGTATATTTCCCAAAATGGCAGCTATTGTTATGAATATAAACCCTGAAATAGATACTTATTTAAAAAAAGCTCCGAAACAGCTAATACTTGATCTGATGGGAGTTTGAAGTTCCACACAGAAATATTCTGGAAATATGACGTCCCACTAACGCTAGAATGTACAGAATCTGCATGCATCATGTTTAAGAATGGTTCAGTAGGGGAGGAAACTGCAGTGTTTGTTCCTGAAAGTGCTGGGTCACTTAAATCAGTAAATAAATTATTCAAGGATCAGTGTTACACCCTGCAGAATTATGCATTTGTATATAAGAGGGAAACATTTTTAAATGACGTAATGCAAACGTGGCATATACGAAATCATGAATTCTTGAGGCACATGTGTATTTTTCTTTGAATGACCATTTGTGTTACGTTTCAGTGCATGTTAAGCGGTTATTTGCAGCACTATCCTTGATAACTCGGCTCCATATGGTAATTTTGACATCTTGAATGTTCCTTACTGGATTGCATAAATTACATTTCCAGTAGTATTGTGATTGAGATCCCAGTCTCGTCAGCTTGATGTGTAAATGTTATTCAAATATCATTTTATTCTAAATAGAAAAAAGAAACAATATGTGTCGAGTGTTATTTGTGCATAAAGCATTTTTGAAGTTACGTTTGCCTATTCATTTCTGTTCGCCTGTACATCGTAGTTGCAGCCCCAGATACCGTAAAAGTTGGGTTATAAGCCGCTACTAACTTTGTCCCCGCTAGCTCACCGCTGTAGCCGGCTAGCGCTGCTGCTAGCTTCCGCTGCTGCTAGCTCCCGCTGCTGCTGCTGTTGCTATCTCACCACTTCATTCTCTGCTTGGATCCACTATATCTTTACATAGCTGTTTTCTGCTGTATTGTTGCTGTCAACGTTATAAATTGCTCCTTATAAGATTTTTTATTATCGGTAGCTGTGTAAAAATGTTTACTGTGAACATTCAAGTATTCAGTGTAAAACCCAACAATCCACAAATAACGACTTGAGATATTTGACTCGCAACTTGTTTACTTGCAGATTTAACTGTTGGAATGAGGAGAAAATGCGAAGTCAAACAAGTATAAATGATCAAATGATTTGAAATGAGACGTTTGTGAGTTACGCGGTCGAGACGGCGAATTAGCTGTTGAAAATGAACTAGAAAGAGCATTTCCTGCAGAAAATGCATTGGAATGCAAAAAGCTAAAGCTTATAGCTGAAATATTTGAAAGAAATAGCTGAATATAGCTGAACATAGTGGAATATAGCTTAAATTAGCTAAATATAGCTAAATATATTTGAAAATGAAATAGCTGAATATATGTAAAAATAGCTGAATATATTAATATAGCTGAAAATAGCGGAATAGATGAATATATAAATAAATAGCAAATAATTACTGAAAATATAGAAAAGGCAAAATACCTGCTGAAAAATGTTACAGTTCAACATCATTTAATTGAACTGTTGAAAATCCTTGTCATTTAAATGTATAATTGGAAAAGTTGAAAGGAAAACTGCATCTTCTAAATCAGGGGTGTCAAACACACGGTCCAGCCCGCCAGTGTGTCCAGTCCAACAGAAGAAAAAAAAGTTGTTGTTTTTTAAAATTAAAGTCTGCCATAGGTGGGGTTTGAACCACTGACCCTTTGCTTCTAAGACGGAGTTGCTAACCACTGATGATATTAATCCTGTTAATCCTGACGTCTGTAACCAAAGTGACTTGCACACACGCGCGCGCACACACACACACACGCGAACGTGCACGCAACCATAATAACACGTTAGCGCTGCCGTTCGCGCGACCGTTAAGGCGCGAGCGCACCTATTCGCATGCCTTTACAGGCGCGGCCGTTTCACGTTAGTGAGTGTTCACGTATGCGGCCGTTCACGCGCGTGCACGACCGTTCGCGTGTGCGGTTGTTCACGTGCCTTCAGCCTGCAGATGCACAGACTAAAAGGCTCCTGTTAAAGAGTTGAAAGCGGATTTGAAGATGTTCTTCATTGGAAACCATTCATTTTTATTTTGATAGAAAGCTGAATAATTTTAAAATTTGAGAAAATATGAAAAATGTAAAAGCATAGATTAATAGCTGAGGGTTTTGTCAGCATTCCAACTAATATAAGCTACTCTGCAAACAGACATCAGAAAACATAGATTTGCTCAAATAACGAGCTGGCCCTAGTTTGAACAGGATTGTAGTTGTATATCAGCGCCTTCTGCTCTTCCTCCTCAGATTCAAATCTGTGGAAGTTCTTCTTTGCTGTGAGGAGAGAAAACAAAGATGGCTCCATCATGCAGCTTGTGACTCATCAAGGAACAACAACAACACAATGTCTATGCTCATACCTTCTTTGACGAAGAAGTAGGCCATGTAGAAGCCGGTCTTGATTGCTGATGCAGAGTGTGGAATGTAAGAATTCCTCCATTCAAATGCATTTTTCTCTGGATGCCACTGGGTCCCGTAAATTGGGTAATCGTATGCTGCCGAGCGGTGAGGGGGAAGAGGAAAGTAGTGATGGAAATAAAAGTGACCTCCGGTGTTATTTTGCTGTATCGAAGTGAAGCTGCGTTGTATTTACCTTCAATTGTTGACACAAACTCAGTTGTTCCATCTGTGTTTGTTGAGATGACTTTGTAAAAGTTGCTCAGCTCCTCGTTCGTTTTATGAGTCTGAAAGAAACAGAGAGACAAATACATCCAATATTTAATATCTCTCTGCATTCTACGCTATTAAAAAACTAGTTACTCTACAACAACTCTTTTTTTCACCACACACACACCAATAATATCATCATATACTCATGACAGTAGATACTAGAAGACGAACCGACAACGTCATACTCCAGTCATGAGCGTTTGCAGTCAGCGGCTCAGACACCAGATCTTCAAGGAGTTCGGGTGGGAAGTCTTTCAACATCCGGCTGTCTTTGGCTTCTGGAAATGAGCCATAACAATAGTATTTATCAGTCATAACATGGTTGGGACGCCTGCGGGTCGCCGGAGTTCATGTGAATTGCATGTAAATCAGATGCCGTTTGGCTGATTTTATTTTGGCAGTAGACGGCGCTATGACAATGTCAACATTTCTTCATGTAAATGTACTCAGACCTGGGCCGGCATCATCCATGAGGAGTTTTGGGCTGATTGCATGATGCGCATTGGAGTTACAACAGATTTCTATAAACATAGCAAATGCACAAAATGGGTGTGTTTTGGGTCAGCGTCACATCGAAGCCGTTCAGTGAAAATGCAAACCAAGCAAAAGACATACTTAAAAGGATCTTGAGATCATCCTTGAACAGAATTGAAGTCGATCGGATAAAAATTGTAGGAGAAGATACATTTAGAAGAAAGGCAAAAATGCGCAAAAAGACAAAAATGCGCAAAAAATACCAAATTGCCCGAATTACTGTAGCTGGACATTTCTAGGCGAGGGCTTCTAGGGAGCATTTTTTGGTGCTTTTTTAACATCTATATCACATGGCTATTTTCAGCAGGCTTGACAAGCGTTCCAAATTTGGTGAGTTTTGAAGTATAACAAGTCCCCCAAAAAGCAGTCCAATGTCCAAAAATAAGAATATGGTAGAACAATAAGAAACGGAACAGTTTCATTAGCGTCCTCTCGGACGCCAAGACGCCAAGAACTTCCGCCTGATGGGCGAACGTTCTCGGCCGGACAAGTACGGCGACCCTTTGGCACCCCCGACGTTCTGGAGCAATGTCCCACTTTTGAACACTTAACAAATGGCGTTAATATTAGTAATAGCCCATTACCGTGAAAGTTCAGGGTTAACGCCACACCGCTGCTCTTGGTAATGGACAGCAGGTCCCTTCCACACGTCAACACGGTTAGCTGCTGGTATCCGAGACAGGTGCCCCACACGGGGAAGTAGTCGCCTCTCTTGTTCGCCTGAAACATCACACAGTCTCGAAAAACAATAATCCTGTGTCAGCAACACTAAAAGCTAGTTTAGCTATATATTTGACACTTTTACCTCGATGGCGAGTTCATAGAATATCTTTGCGGCTCTTTGGTAACCCGACGATGTGACGTTGGCAAGTCCTCCTGGGTAGAGGACCCTGTCAACAAGGACACACAACAGCTGAGTCACTAACAAACTAAATGCTCTGGATCTCTTTTTTAAAGACATACTGGGGGTGGACAAAATAATAGAAAACATTCAGAGGCCTATGGAAGGGTTATTTTTAACTCACTTTAATTTCCACATTATTAAATGGTGTTTACAAGTGATGCCCAAAAGTAGCCTCAGGTTGCCTTTAATGTCTAACCTGCCTGTTTATTTTAACCTTAAACTTACTTATTTTTCTGCCATTATATTTAAGATTTACGATAGTTTCAGAGTCATGTCACATGGTAAAAGTCACAAAAAATATTGTTTTTTGGTATTACATTGAACTCAATCTCAGCAAAAACCGACCGACTAAAGTTAAATCACATTTTTCCACCACTGTACATAAAGTTTGAGGCTTTGACTGCGATAAATATTATAACACTTTTACCCGTTAATGGAGTTGAACAGTTTCTTATACTCCTCCGGTGTCTGGTTAATCCTGGAGGAAAACAAAGGGGAGGTCAAAGGTCTCAAAAAGCTATTTATACTGGAGGAATGAAATGTTTGATGAGAACTCACATGACCGGCACAACCCTCGCTCCTGCAGCCTCCATCGCCTTGACATAGGAGGCAGCAATGTAAGCGATTTGATTTGGCTTAGGGGACAGAAGTTCCTGAGCCAGTACTCCTTTTGAGAGGAAAAACACAACCAGTCATGTTTTACAACTACGACCACGTTAATACAGTTAGTCGGAAGGTAATGAAGCCAAATGTAACGTTGCAGTCGACAACGTGTTCATAAACTTACCGATGATGGGTCTGTCATTCCTCACGGCCGAAACTGCACATACGTGAGAGACAATTGAAACAAGAGAATCATATATAAAGCAGATAATGTGACTCTCCCATTTTCCACAACAAACTTCTGGTTTGCTCGCATCCAGTCTGACCCTCCCGGGTCGTGACCCAGAAGTTGAAAGAGAGGATAAGTTGTCACTGGCAGGAGCGCGAGCTCCGACTGCAGAGAGAACTGTCATTGGTCGTTAATCCGGTCCCTACGGTATGGATTTCTCATATATCGTCATACCGGTGGTGCACAGCTGCAACGACTGTTCACATGTGAGGGCACAGCAGCCTGAGCTACTTATGTACCAGGGATATCACTTTAGAAATGGTTTTAACTTTATAAACCACAACTAGCGTTCTTTAACAGGGTAAAACACCACGACACAACAGTTGGTGACACAAACAATTTGTAACACTAATAATTGTACATTTATAAAATTACACCGCCAAACTGCATGCTGGGTACACGTTACCTTACTGTTGCTGCAGCCTCATGCAAACCTTTAACTAGGGCTGCGCGGTATGGGCGAAAATTCATATCACGGTATTTTGTAAGATTCTGAAAGTTTCACGTTATATCACAGTACTTTTTCACTGCCGGCCAACTAAACAGCAGATTAGTCAGCTAGCCATGCTAAGCTAAGCTGTAACAAGTGCAGGCACCAACATTAAGGACTTGGACGTGCGTTGAAAATTCGTTGAGCCAGTAATCCTTTTAAAATAAAACAAACACAAGCAGTTTAACCAGTTTGGTCTAAAGGAACACGCCTGCAGCCGTAAAGACATCAGATGCTCAACATCCTTTGCCTTCGGGCCAGATACAGGTAAATTTTCCTGTATCTCAAAAAATAGTACTTCCTCTCATAAAGTAAAACCTGTTGTATATCGCATGCATAACAGAATGGAATCTCAGGAATCTCCCTGAAAGTTTACTTAAAATTGTGCAAAGGTTATCCGACAAATGTTCAATAACGACGGAAAAGAAAACAACCAAAGAAACACCGGCTTGAGAGTCGCAGTGAAAAACGTGCACACTTACCGATAACGAGGGGTTGAGTACGCTGGGCTAAGTAAAAAAAGAGACACGCAAGTAAAATGCAAAAGACCAACATGCTTTTTATCCTCCGAAAGCGGCAGCCTGAGCGCACACTTAAGCCGGGTGCCCCCATCGCAACTGCTGCCGGTGTTAAACTGGTTAAACTGTTTTTTAAACCTATTGAAGGGGAGGGACGTTCGACAACGACAAATACGAGCCGCTGGACGGCTGTGTGGCGGGAGGGCGGGACTTAAGACCCAAATGAGTGACAGTCCTGAGGCCTGATACTTTAGTCTCTCTGCTCCTCCTGAGTTTCTCCTGCGGTTGTGTCGGTTTGAAAATCTTCTTCTGTTGCTAACTTCGGGACTCTTTGGGGTAAATAAGATGTCTATGCAGCGAGATCCAACAGCAATATGTTTACATTGATACACTGCAGGTTTCAGATGTTTTACAGTTCTTTTTCTGCTATAATATTGCTGTTAACGTTATAAATTGTTAATATAAGATTTTTTTTTTTGGCTACTGTACCTTCCATAAAAATGTCAACTGTGATCATTCAAGTATTCATTGCTGAAATATCACAAGTGTAAAACCCAACATCCGCAAATAATGACTTGAAAATTTTTACTTGCAAATTGTTTAATAGCAGATTTAATTGTTGGAATGAGGAGAAAATGCTAAATCAAACAAGTACAAATGATCATTTGAGATGAGACGTTTGGGGGTTACGCGTTCGAGACGGCGAATTAGCTGTTGAAAATGAATAAAAGCTACTCTGCAAACAGACATCAGAAAACATAGATTTGCTCGAAAAACCAGTTGGGCTCAGCGTGAACAGGATTGTAGTTGTATATCAGCGCCTTCTGCTCTTCCTCCTCGGATTCAAATCTGTGGAAGTTCTTCTTTGCTGTGAGGAGAGAAAACAAAGATGGCTCCATCATGCAGCTTGTGACTCATCAAGGAACAACATCAACACAATGTCTATGCTCATACCTTCTTTGACGAAGAAGTCGGCCATGTAGAAGCCGGTCTTGATTGCTGATGCAGAGTGTGGAATGTAAGAATTCCTCCATTCAAATGCATTTTTCTCTGGATGCCACTGGGTCCCGTAAATTGGGTAATCGTATGCTGCCGAGCGGTGAGGGGGAAGAGGAAAGTAGTGATGGAAATAAAAGTGACCTCCGGTGTTATTTTGCTGTATCGATGAAGTGATGCTGCGTTGTATTTACCTTCCACTGTTGACACAAACTCAGTTGTTCCATCTGTGTTTGTTGAGATGACTTTGTAAAAGTTGTTCAGCTCCTCGTTTGTGTTATGAGTCTGAAAGAAACAGAGAGACAAATACATCCAATATTTAATATCTCTCTGCTTTCTACGCTCTTAGAAAAAGATGACTCTGTGGTGCTCAAAAGCAACAACTCTTTCTTTCATCACACACCAATAAAATAAAATTGGAGACGAACCGACAACGTTATACTCCACTTGTGAGCGTTTGCAGTCAGCGGCTCAGACGCCAGATCTTCAAGGAGTTCGGCTGGGAAGTCTTTGAACATCCGGCTGTCTTTGGCTTCTGGAAAGCCACAATACCAACATTATGACGTCGATATGATACATGCCATAAATATCACGATACCCGATACTTACGGTACAATATCAGAATACGATACAATACTGCTATGTTTATCTATAATATTAAAGAAAAGCATCTGTATGGTTCCCTTCTTTACCAGCTTGTTCCTGCCCAGCTTTTTGAACACCTAACAAATGGCATTAATATTAGTAATAGCCCATTACCGTGAATAAAGTTCAGGGGTAACGCCACACCGCTGGTATTGGTGAGCGACAGCAGGTTCCTTCCACTCGTCAACACGGTCAGCTGCTGGTATCCGAGACAGGTGCCCCACACGGGGAAGTAGTCGCCTCTCTTGTTCGCCTGAAACATCACACAGTCTCGAAACAATAATCCTGCAACATCAGTTCTGAAAGCTAGTTTATGATATTTGAAACTTTTACCTCGATGGCGAGTTCATAGAATATCTTTGCGGCTCTTTGGTAACCCGACGACGTGATGTTGGTGCCTCCTCCTGGGAAGAGGACCCTGTCAACAAGGACACAGCAGCTGAGTCACGACTCGCTAACAAAGTAAGTCGAGGCTTCGACTGCGATAAATATTATAACACTTTTACCCGTTAATGGAGTTGAACAGTTTCTTATACTCCTCCGGTGTCTGGTTAATCCTGGAGGAAAACAAAGGGGAGGTCAAAGGTCACAAAAAGCTATTTATACTGGAGGAAGAAAATGTTTGATGAGAACTCACATGACCGGCACAACCCTCGCTCCTGCAGCCTCCATCGCCTTGACATAGGAGGCAGCAATGTAAGCGATTTGATTTGGCTTAGGGGACCGAAGTTCCTGAGCCAGTACTCCTTTTGAGAGGAATCACAACCAGTCATGTTTTACAACTACGACCACGTTAATACAGGAAGCTAATGAAGCCAAATGTAACGTTGCAGTCGACAACGTGTTCATAAACTTACCGATGATGGGTCTGTCATTCCTCACGGCTGATGAATAAAACAGCACACACGTGAGAGATTATTCAAACAAGATATTCATTTACAAAGCAAATAATCTGGTCCTTTGCATGTCTCGAGAACCCAAAGGAGTGCTTTGTATTAATTTGGTACACGTTCTGTATTATTAAACTCTTGTAACCGAGCGTTGTGTCGGGGCGCCTAAACTGTGTAGTTATAAGAAAATAAGGAAACGATGCTCGTTTCTGAAGTCAAGCAGGCAACTACTTTATTAACGTTCTCCTTCCCTTCTTTTACATTCCCAACATTTCTCCGCACCTTTACTTCCGCTTTCCTCCTTCCAAAATAAAAGCCCCGGAAACAATACAATAGCTTACACTCTGATTAAGCATGCGCTCTGTTCAGTTAAGACAAGATAAGATCATCCTTTATTAGTGCCAAAGTGGGGAAATAGCATGGATGCACACAAGAGACATCGATGCACGCGAGGCGAACAGCGCGAACCTCGCGGCGCAGCGCGAACATCGCGGGGCACTCAGCGTTGAGACTCGCAGGGCTCTCAAGTGTCACGCATTGAGCGTGACTGTCACGCATTTCGGTCTTAAGTCACGCCCTCCCGCCACACATCGTATGTCTTGCTGAAAAACACTCCAGACACTCCAAACACTACACACTATTTAATGTGCCGCAGCGCGCAGACATGACCTGCTCGCGCGCTGCCCTCACCACGGAGGAATCAAGCCCCCTCCCCTAAGTGAGGAGTCACTCTTCAGCTAATCAAATAAAAAGAAAAGAATTGGCTACAGCCAATCAGAAAACATATCTTTTGCATGTGTTGTATCCGGGAAAGATGTAATGACAGGCGGGACTGGAGCCGTCCGGCGGCGCGTATTTGCCCCCCGGCTCCAGGAGGACATGTCACGCTAACCTGTCTTCAAAACTTGAGAGCCTACTCCCCTCCGTCGACACTGACGTCCTGCCGTTGCTGAACCAAACAGCTCCTGGTCCGCCGTTTGCGGAACTCCCACAACAAATATAAAGTATGATGCAGAACTAGTGGCTATTTCCACAAATAGTCCGGCGAGTAAAGTGACGCGAAAATCCGCAACGCTTTTTTGTGTGTGTGAACGCACCTTTAGTCTGACGCAACATTGTATCGACGTCATATTGTCATCTGGTGTTTTCCACACAGGGACTCAGCAGCGTTCCCCTCAACATACCTCTGGTCTGCTGGCATCCAGTCTGGTTACTGACTGTAAGGCGCTCTGTGTTTACACCGGCGGAGGACAGCTTATCGTGTAACCGGCTGATGACGTCGTCCGCCAGCACCCGCGCGCGCGCCAGGATCCAGGCGAAATCCACGTGGAAGAGGAAGTAGTCGGTGCACGAGTACACCAGAGAATACGACTGGTAGTCTGTGGAGAGGACCCAGTAGGGGGCATCTGACGCACCTGGACAGGTGGGAGGACATGTCAGGTATCCTGCAGGCCAGAGGTTCTCAACCTGTCCCCCTGACCGGCGCAATGCATTCT